>NC_092343.1:95475000-95775000 GCF_046630445.1 Rutidosis leptorrhynchoides | reverse complement strand
TTTTGAGGAAACGGAACGAGAATTCAAATATAGCTATCTTTTGTGAATATACTTATATTGTTTTATGTATTTAAGTCCTTAAAAAGTGATTAAATACATTATATATACGATACATGTATAAGCATTATAGATTATAAGTATATATATCAAAGAATGTTACGTATAGTTATCGTTTTGAAAACTTAAGTTAGTAGTTTCAAAATATACTTTTAACTCATTGTCATTAGTACACAATGAGATGTTAAACCATCCTTAGATCATGTTAAATATATATAAATACATATATATACACAAACATATAATTATCGTATGTTATATAGTTCGTGATATCATCGGTCATATTGGACGGTCAAACGTTGTGTAAAACTCTTTTCAAAAACACAAGTCTCAACAATTTGGATTGCTTATCATGTTGGTATGGTTTAATTTATGTAAATATTAATCTCATAAGTATAATTTGGTCGAAAAATTCCGGGTCATTACAATACCTACCCGTTAAAGAAATTTCGTCCCCGAAATTTGATAGAGGTTGTTATGGATAACAATAAGAAGGTTTTCATGACAAATATAAGGTGATAATGGAGTTTTATCATCATTGAGTAATGTAGATAAAACGATTCGATTATGCGAAGAATATAAATGAGACTATCGTAAAAGAGTGAAATGAGTAAAATATATTCGTCTTAACCGATGACGTAGTTATGATTGATTTCCGGGATTTAAGGGATTTAAAGAGAATCTTACGTAATAAGATTTGGTTCTTTGGTGATTAAGGAAATCATGATCTTCTTTGATTATATGCAATAATCTGTTTCGATTGCTCTGTCGGATATTTCACTATAAATTCACCCCTTCGTTTCCTTATTTTCCACGACTCACACCTTCTATTCTTTCTCCCTTGATTCTTACTTTAAAGCATTCATCAATATGCTCCATCCAGTCCTTATTCTTGATATACTCCTAACTTTTATATCTGTCATTCTTCTTTTTCATCTACCACCAGAAGAATCTATTTACTTCTACTATACTCTTGTGTTTATAGTGTTTCTAATTCTCCCGTGTCTCTATATTGCTATCTGCATCGATATACACGGTTTGTAATTTCGGGGTTATTATCGGAGTTTATATTTTTCATTATTTTTTGGAGCTTCATGCTTTCATTTTCTTTTCCCGACTTCGAGTCAAGCGAGTAATGGTCTGGAATTCGTAGATATGAAATTCAGAATGAACATAGCTAATGCTCTAAGAAGAAAATGGTAATAGAACGATTTTGATTTGTTAAATTACCAGAATACCCTGGAGAAGACCGAGTCATCCAGAAAAATATTCTCTTGATATGTTTAGAGATTTGATAGAATGTAAGAGTCGTGTAAATGGCACATGATGACGGTACTGTGAATCATCATGCTTCATTAGAAACTCAACATGACTTACTGTAATATAATGACGTTGATCAAGTGTCATTATATTATACTAATCCATGCTTCAGTTCCCAACACTACTTCAAAACATTCATATTTTAAACTCGAAGGTTTCAGAATTTAGAAATTAACACAGTTTCTTTTATGTTGTAGATATTACTGAGAGATAAATGATCTCAGATAAGAATAGTTGTGAAAATATCACCAGAAATATGGAGGATATTTATAATAGAACATACGAGAATATCTTAGAATTTCTAATATCAATAGATGATGAAGAAGATTTGTATGTGAAGGTTTAGAATGAGAAATAAGATGTTTGCTAACGATTTTAACAGGCACAGAATCATTTGGATTCTTTGAAGGCAATCTTATTCTTTGTGATTTGTCCACGGCTTTCTTCATAGTTTCGCATAATCCACTTTTCGGTACTAAATTTTCTATCGAGCGTTCCTAACACTCCTTTCTTTATCATCAAACTTTTGGCCATTAAGATCATCTACAACATGCTGCTTCGTCAGCATTTTCAAAGTTAACTGATCTGGGTCATCGGTTATCAAACCGAGGTAGTTTCAGGAGAATTGTGTTTTTAGAATGATTAATCGCTGATGGTAATATTGTGGAATATAAAAGGTTCCCTAGTAACAATAAAGAGTACGCATATATATCGCGGTTATAATAAAGTTGTTTCGGATGAAAAGTCAGAGTTGACTTGCTGTAGCTGTGACAAAATTAGCTACTTTGGAAAGGGATTGCAAAACGATCTTCGGTAATAACAATGTCAAAGGAACTAGAACAGATACGTGTCAAACGTTTACTCAGTTTCCGAGGGTTTTTCAGGTGCATAACTATATGCATCAATCTTTTCTTCCGTAGATGAAGTGCGGTTGGTTTATCCTCTCGATTGAGGTGTTTTTAAGAATCATGATAGATTTGAACGCTGATTGTAATCGTCGAGATACAATGAGGTTTAAGATGAAATCAAGTGGCAATCTTGAAGAAATGTTTAGTTTCATATGTTATAATCAATATTTTAATTCATTTTAATTGTCCAATGTCATTAGTCCACAGTCGATAGTCCACAGTAACAGTCCAATAATTCATATATAGTTTAATATATAATATACGAATTAATTAATACGTGTCGTGACCCGTATACGTCTCAGACTCGATCACAACTCAAACTATATATATTATTGTAGAATCAACCTCAACCCTGTATAGAGAACTCAATCATTACTGCATATAGAGTGTCTATGGTGATTCCAAATAATATATATAGATGCGTCGATATGATATGTCAAAACATTGTATACGTGTCCCGATATTTAAAGTGCGTAAAATAATTACAGAAATTAAATGACGATAAATAAAAGTGCGATAATTAAATTGTGATAAATAAACTGCGATAAATAAAATGTAATCAGTTAGCTAGGAACAGTTAGATGGAACAGTTAGCGTAGATTCTTAACAAAATTTTTCATAGTTAATTTGTTTGTTTCTAACAGATTTTATTTTGTCATATGTTTTCTTCACATGCCACTTGTTGGATTCTGGGAAGTCAAAATCCAAATATGAAATTGAATGAAAATGGTTATTCTGCGGTGAACGGATACGTATATCGGTGGTTGTAAGTAGGATAGTAAATGACTGTTGAATCAGCTTCGACGAATGTACAATGTAACTTATTAAGATGAAATCTATTTATTCCTCGGGTGTTACCTACCCGTTAAAAAATATTTTCACCATTAATATTTTGTACAAAAGAACTTTTAATTACAATCTTTATGAAAACATATATACATATATATTTTCTTCAGATGAAATCATGAATTTAATGAGTTAATATGATATTAATCTCATTTGCTTTTCGGTTTGAGCTAGAATAAGAAATCTCTAAAAAATTTGGAAATCACATATTCTTCGCAGAATATCAATGAAGTTATGGATCAATACTTCATCGTTCATTATTGTTGGTACTCCTTGGTATCTATGGTGCGTATGATGTTGATGTTTGTGGGACAGATTATGATGTCGAGACGTGTGATGCGGATGTTGTTTGTTAGTGGTGATGATGGTATTGTTGATGTTATTGATGGTGGTGATGATTATGCTGCTAGTGCTGCTGCTGGTGTTTGCAACCTTCGCACCATGTGCTCCAAAGCCGTCACGCGAGCGCGAAGTTCGTTAACTTCTGCTAGTACACCGGGATGATTGGCGGTTGGAGCGAGCGAATGAACAAGATTTGTAATATGGGTTAGTATATAATTGTGACGAGATACTCTAGAAATGAGAGAGAAAATGGTGTTTCGAATAGGTTCGCCGGTAAGTGCTTCAGGTTCATCGCCAAGAGGGCAATTTGGTGGATGAAATGGATCACCTTCTTCTTGTCTCCAGTGATTTAGTATATTACGAACCCATCCCCAATTCATCCAGAATAGATGATGGGAAATTGGTTGATCCATTCCGGTGACGCTGCTTTCGGAGCCCGAATGGAAATCCATATCGGCATAACTGTCGGAATCTTGAAGAATTCGAACTAGATGCGGAATCCATCTTGTATAATGGGGAAAATGAATTTTTGGTATGGAATAGATTATAGGAGTTAGATTTGGTACTTTTCAATACATAATTTACATATGTATATATAATACCAAAATCCCGTAAATTACGGAGAATCTTTGAAAAGATATCAGTCAAAGTTCGCAATAACAGATATGCTAAGATAAGAATTCATCTATACACTATCAATGCAGTAAATGCAGTAAAACGTGTCTAGACTTATGAATGATAAGCAGGTAATTTCCTAAGGATGATAAGCAGATGATTTCCGACTAGAAATGATAAGCAAAACTTTTGACATGTAGACACGGTCGAAGTCCAGACTCATTAATGCATCCTAACAACTACTAGTTAGACACACTAATGCAAGACCTGGTTCGCTACGACCACCGCTCTGATACCAACTGAAAGGACCCATCCTAATCCATCTGGACGAAGTCATCAACATTTGGTCCCATTGCGATGATCGGCTCCAAGTAATGTCCTTATATTGAGCAAATGCACAGCGGAAGACTTAATTCATACCTGAGAATAAACATGCTTTAAAGTGTCAACCAAAAGGTTGGTGAGTTCATAGGTTTATCATAACAATCATTTCAATATGTTAATAGACCACAAGATTTCATAATCATAAACATAATACACTCGCAAGTGTATGTAAAGCATTCTAAGTGGTTGAGCACTTGGTAACCATACTTAACATTTAATCAACGTCGCATATTCCCTTTATTATGAAATCTCACTACACCGTACCAAGTGTAGTCACCAAAACGAAGTACTGTGCAACCGTTGAATACTGGTCGTCCAGTCCGGTTGGGGTTGTCAGGCCCGATAGATCTATCAACAGGATTCGCGTTTACAATACCCATGTAAATAGTAGTTACTAAGCTACAGGGAAATATGCCAGTGGTACAACTCAACGTAGAATATATTTTTAAGTACTTGTGTCTATTTTGTAAACATTTATAAAAGCAGCGCATGTATTCTCAGTCCAAAAATATATATTGCAAAAGCAATTAAAAAGGGAGCAAATGAAACTCACTTTTGCCTTGAAGGTATTTAATCCGACTTGGTCTCCGATAGATATCACGAACCAAACCATATATATAATATATCAACATATTTTCTTTTTAAGTAATCGTTACATATATATATACTTTTAATACTTTTAATATTTTCCTAGTCCGTAGTTACCAGTCCGATGTTAGTGGTTCACAATTAGTTGCTTAAATAAAATAAATAAAGACCCCATCGTATTCGTATTGATCAGAATTAATCTCGACCCATGGTACCATGTTGTCAAATGACGTGTTGCGTACATAAAGTACCGTGTTGTCAAATGACGTGTTGCGTACAATCATGAGGTCTTATGATTAATCTTCTCGTGTCGTTTACGGGTGGTCCTGAAATATATAAAATCAAATCATAAGTAATTATATATAAAATATCATATTAATTAGAAAAGATATGATTAATTTACTTTTTCTCCAAATATTTTCGTAGCTAAACTAGCTTCGGATACCCAATCTTGTTTTAGTCGTAGTTTCTTCATTACAACTCCGTTTTTGTTGGTTCAACTTGCCACTTCCTTGGATCGAGTCAAATTTTAAGAATATGAAATGAAAATACCTTAGTTTGTATTCAAAATCATAGGTTATAGGTCAAACTTTGGTGAAACTTATGAAAGTGATCATTTTCCATCATAAAAACAACATTTAATGATCATTTTTCTAAAAATACTTACACTTTGAGTTAAACCATGAAATTTTTATGTGTTAACATATTCATAAGAAATATCATTTTTCCAGAACATGAACTTCCAATTCAAAGTTCAAGATAGTTTTTAATTATCCAACCCAAAACAGCCCCCGGTTGCACTCCGACGACGTAGATTCAGTTTTTAAGATGTTCTTTGTAAAACCAAGTTATATCTTGTTAGGTTAGCATATTATTATGATATATTACAGGTCTTGAAGTATTTTAAAAGTCAAGTTAGAAGGATCTATTTAGTTTGCAAACAAGTTTGAAATCATTCAAACTATGTTCTTGTTGTTAAAAGTTTATACCACAAAATAAGATAGCTATATGAATATGAATTGAATAAGATTGTGAACAAGGTTACTACCTCAAGTTACTTGGACAAAGTTACTGCAAAATATATGAAATAATCTTGGAATCAAAGAGTGGTGGAGTTAGATCAAAAGGTTGGAAGTAAACTTCTTCAAATGGGTGGTTATTTTGATATGTTCTTGAAAGAGTTTTCTTATGGTGTTTAGGCTTGTAATTGAAGCTAAATGATGGGGAAAATGCTTGGAGATGATCAAGTATGAAGTTAGGAGTATTTTGAGAGAGAAATGAGGGTGTAGGTATGAGAAAATGGAGTGAAGAAATGGTGTTCATTTATAAAAACGTTTTTAGTTTATAAAGAAAGAAAAGGATTCCTAATTTTGTTTTCTTACTAATAATTCATACTACTTGACAAATCCTAGTTACCTCATATCTAGGGCAGTAATAATGTTGATTAGGATGTTGATTTGATGTGTATATACCAATAGTAAATACATATAGAAGCTGGGTATGATACGGGTACATATACCCTAGATATACGTATAGAAATCTTGAGGAAACGGAACGAGAATTCAAATATAGCTATCTTTTGTGAATATACTTATATTGTTTTATGTATTTAAGTCCTTAAAAAGTGATTAAATACATTATATATACGATACATGTATAAGCATTATAGATTATAAGTATATATATCAAAGAATGTTACGTATAGTTATCGTTTTGAAAACTTAAGTTAGTAGTTTCAAAATATACTTATAACTCATTGTCATTAGTACACAATGAGATGTTAAACCATCCTTAGATCATGTTAAATATATATAAATACATATATATACACAAACGTATAATTATCGTATGTTATATAGTTCGTGATATCATCGGTCATATTGGACGGTCAAACGTTGTGTAAAACTCTTTTCAAAAACACAAGTCTCAACAATTTGGATTGCTTATCATGTTGGTATGGTTTAATTTATGTAAATATTAATCTCATAAGTATAATTTGGTCAAAAAATTCCGGGTCATTACACCCACTAACATTAACTATTAGTGTACTAGTGATTTGCTAGGCCTTTAAGACCCATTTACCCTTTCAAAATTTCAAAACCCTAAGTTAGTCACTATTTGGGTCTTCATGACCCAAACTTACCCAAAACCCCCAAATCACTCATACATGGGTTTTATGTACAACATTAACCCAAACCCTAACCCTTAAACATATTTACTAGAGAAATCAATTTTAGGGCTTACCACCACAATCAAAACGAAGCTAACGAGGAGATGAACAACTTCAATGCTCGAGCTAGAACCCGAAACAAGCTTCTTCCTCTCCTATTTGAGCTTTCTCACACTTAAGATCACTCTCTCTCTAGAATTAAAGTAGATGATGTTTGGTGGTTGTGAATGGAGTAATGAGACTCCCAAAACTGATCTAGGGCTTTAAAATTCGTCCAAGAAGTGAAATTACCAAATTACCCATCTAAAATAATTAATAGCAAAAAGACATGCCTGACAGCCATTCTGGACGGCGTCCAAAATGTTGGACGGCGTCCAGGTCTTCAAACTGGGACGGCGTCCCAAATATTTGGACGGCGTCCAAACCCAAAAAGAAAACAGGATCTTACAGTATATATGTAATAATTGGAAATAATAAAATGTAATTATTAGACATTAAAATGTAAAACAATAACTAAGTTACTATTAAAATGAATACTTATATATAAATATAATTCCTATACATAACTATTATTGTATGTAATATATATAAAATATAAAATATATAAATATAAAATATGAAGGATATATTATTAATATATTAAATATAATTATAAGTTATAATATAGTTCCTATATTAATAAATATTACTTTCATTAGTAACATTAATACCAATATTATTAACATTATTAATTTATTACATAAAATAAAAATATGAGAATTGATAAGCATAATTCGTTGTATCAACATTATTAATATTACTCTCATTACTAGTATCAATATTAATATCAGTATTATTATTTGTATTATTAAGATATACATTAGATAGATATGAAAAATGAAACATGTAACTTGTGGTTATTAGTAATATTATCAAGTACTATCATTAAAAATCATAATCTTCATTATTATCATTAATAATATGATCATTACCATTTTCATAGTTATTATTATAATTACCATTATTTATTATCATTAATATTAGTATTAGTGATATTATTATCATTATTATTATTTCTATTATTATTATTATTAATATTAAAAGTATTATTATTATTAATATATTTATATTTATTAATTATTAACATTAAATAAATATAAATTATGAATCGGTTGAATCCAAATTCAGTTTAACACCCTTGTCTACTTCTAATTATTTGTTTCTGATTGAAAGGTTATGTTGACCCAATTATCACAAACTTCTTTCCTTTAAGAACGTGGGGAGTTATTAAATTATTGTTTGTTATAGTATTATTTTAACCTCATAGATCATATACATGCATGGTATCTATTACCTGTCGAATCCAAACCCACTATCTCTATATTCTTGTTTTATTTTGACAATCACCAACTCAATCACACTTTATCTATATACATCCACGGATACATAAACAAACATTTACATATGGAATATGAATTCAAGTAGAAACACCACCATCTTCATCTATCTCTCGCTTATCCTTCCTTCTTGTTTTTCTTTTTCATGAACCGTCATCAACAACCACAACCACCATCCTCGTCTATCATCATCCTTGGTTAAAACCTCATAAAAACCAACCCCTACTAACACTTCACAACACCATTCGACAACCACCTTATTCGGAGTCTTTTGTGTAAATCACCACTCTTTCTCCTATACATATACGTATTCATACATATGCATATAGATACACACTTGTAGGATCACCACTGATACGACATCTTTAAAACTCTATGATTCATCTTCCACCACTCGTTGTCACTCACTATCTGCTTATAACTGTTTCTGTTTCGGTCCGGGTTGAGAATACCACCACTATTATCTTCTATCTATATTTCTGTTACTAGTTATATATGTCGTGAACAAACCACCTTGATCACTAAAAATTGCCATTTTCAACACCACCTATGACCTTCTGTTTCTTTTTCTTTGAGCAACAAAACCACCATCCTTTTTATATTTCTGTTTGACCCTCCAAAACCCAACACTTTTTAATTGTTGTTGTTACTTCTTCTACCACTGTGAATCTCTCTATCTCTTCTCTCTCTCCTCGTCTTGTTTGCAAACCACCAACACCCACCAAACATAAAACTAATACACTATCGTTGTTGCTGCTACTCTGCAGTCTACTTGTTTCTGTTTCTAATCATATTACTTCACTGTAATTGCAGCTGCTATTTTGCTGTTTGATTCGAACAAACACAAACCAAAGAACCCACTCGTTTTACCCCTGCTATTCAAAACCCTTTCTTTTATTGCTGCTACAACCTTTGTTTGTGTTACTTTTAACAATGATGCAGTGAAGGTGTTTTGAGACACAAAGGGGCCGTGAATGATAAAACAATATATATAAATCGAAACTGCAATCCATCGTGCATATTTTTTTTTCTTTTCATAACCGACACCTTTAACACCACTTGCTATAATTTTTTTATATGAAAAGGTGAATTAATCAAATATAAGAATGCAAGTTGGGGCCATTGCTTTTCCATTTGAGCCGTGCATTAGGATAGTGGGGTTGCAATTTTTTTTATTTTTTCTAATGGGTCGTGGATATGGATAATTAGACTAATGATCATGATAATTGATTATGATTATGATGATGACAGTTGTGTTATTTATGATGGAGAATGATGATGAAGTTTTATGATGTTGATGATGAGTTTATGACGTGTTTTGATGATAATGATAATATGCTATCGAAAAACGACGATGTTGATATTGGATGCATGATTAGGATGATGGTAAATGGATGTATGATGATGATGGTAATTATGTGATGACTTTAGATGATAAAGAAGAAGAAAATAGAATATTAGGGGTTAAGAGAATTTAAATACGAATTTAATCAGAAAACAGCAGACGGAGCAGATGGTTAAGGCGTTTGTCTGATGAGCGAGAAGTCTCGAGTTCGATTCTGGTTTGGAGAATTCTTTTTGTAAAAACTCCTTAAAGAGGGTATACTTCTTATTTTTATATCTATTATTATTATTATTATTATTATTATTATTATTATTATTATTATTATTATTATTATTATTATTATTATTATTATTATTATTATTATTATTATTATTATTATTATTATAAATACTATCATTATTGTTATTATGATCATTATTATAATTGTTATTATTATTTTAATTGATATTAATATTAATATTATTATTATTATTATTATTATTATTATTATTATTATTATTATTATTATTATTATTATTATTATTATTATTATTATTATTATTATTATTATCAATATTCTTATTACTATTATTATTATCATTATTATTATTATTATCAACTATATCATAAATATACTGATATTACATAATATCATTTTTTTAATATAATATAATTCCTAGTAAATAAGTTATATATCATGTACACACTACGACAAATTATAAGTATTAAAATGAATATATATAAGGATATTAGTCTTAATACGATGAAAACCTAGTTAATTAATATTAAAGGTGTTAATATATATATATATGTATATATATATATATATGTATATATATATATATATATATATATATATATATGTATATATATATATATATATATATATATGTATATATATATATATATATATATATATATATATATATATATATATATATATATATATATATATGTATATATATATATATATATATATATACTTGTTATAGGTTCGTGAATCCAAGGCCAACCCTGCATTGTTCAATATATTCATATGTATTTTTACTAAAAAATACATTAGGTGAGTTCATTTGATTCCCTTTTACTCTTTACATTTTTGGGACTGAGAATACATGTGCTGTTTTTACTACTGCTTTATTAGATGCTTTTAAAATATATATTTTGAACTGAGAATACATGAATTGCTTTTATAAATGTTTGACGAGATTGACACAAGCAAAACATTCCTCGAATGAATTATGTGGACATAATAATTGCCACCGTTGAATTATGTGGACATGATAATTGCCACCGTTAAATTATGTGAACATGATAATTGCCACTGTTGAATTATGTGGACATGATAATTGCCACCATTGAATTATGTGGACATGATAATTGCCACCAATTGATATGAATGTTATGTATCGAGAGAATGATTTTATACACAGGTTATGTGTAGGTTATTTTTGTGCACAAGATATTTGTTTGGTTACTATGATTTATGAAAAGGGATTTCGTAAACGAGAAATGTGTACTGTATTTAAAAGATATAGCATGTACATTACATGTGGGTATAGGATTCGGGCCCATTTGTACCATGCAGCATTTAAATCTTGTGGTCTATCAAAATGATGAATTTTATTGTTTTATGATAAACCTATGAACTCACCAACCTTTTGGTTGACACTTTAAAGCATGTTTATTCTCAGGTATGAAAGAAACCTTCCGCTGTGCATTTGCGCATATTACATGGAGTCATTCAGGGCATATAGAGGTCAGAACCTCGCAATGGGACCAGCTGTTGAAGACTTCGTCCAGATGGATTAGGACGGGTCACTACACCGTTAAAGAAATTTCGTCCCGAAATTTAATTGGGATCGTCATGGTTGACAATAAGTAGACCTGGCAAAATGGACCCAAAGTCTTAAAAATGGGTCCATTGGGTTTACTTGAAGACCCAAATGGGTCCAAGCACATAATATAACAAATATCTTAAAAACCCAAATGGGTCCAATCACAATACAAAAATTACTTGAAGACCTAAATGGGTCCAACTAGGTTCACTTCAAAAGATTTGTTTTACGGCGCGCGTTTTTCAGAGCGTGATTTCGGCGCGCGTATTTTGGCGCGCGTTTTTCGGTGGCCGTTCTCTGCGCGCGATTTCGGGGCGCGTTTTCGGCGCGCAATTTCGGGGCGCGTTTTCAACGCGCGTTTTTCGGCGCGCGATTTCGGGGCCTGTTTTCGGCGGCCGTTTTGGGGCGGCCGTTTTCGGGGCGCGATTTCGACGCGCGTTTTTCGTCACGCGTATTTCGGGGCGCGTTTTCGTCGCACGTTTTCGGCGCGCGTTTTCGACGCGCGTTTGTCGTCGAGCGTTTTCTCCGCGCGTTTTCGGAGCCCGTTTTCGGCGCGCGATTTCTGGGTGCGCGATTTTGGGGCACGTTTTCGGTGCGCGTTTGTCGGCGCGCGTTCTCGGAGGCCGTTTTCGGGGCGCGATTTCGGCGCGTGTTTTAGGTGCGCGATTTCGGGGCGCGATTATCGGGGCCTGTTTTGGGCGGGCATTTTCGTCGCGCGTTTTCGGGGCGCGATTTCGCGCGCGTTTTCGGTGCGCGTTTTATGGCGGCCGTTTTCGGGGAGCGTTTTCGACGCGCGTTTTCGACGCGCGTTTTCGGCGCGCGTTTTCGTCGCGCATTTTCAGCGCGCGTTTTCGGAGTCCGTTTTCGGGGAGCTTTTTCGGCGCACGATTTCGGGGTGCGCGATTTCGGGGCGCGTTTTCGTTGCGCGGTTTTCGGAGCGGGTTTTCCCGCGCGTTTTCGGCGCGCAATTTCAGCGCGTTGTCGGCCCGCGTTTTCTCCGCGCGTTCCCGGCGGCCGTTTTCGGGGCGCGATTTCGGCGCGCGATTTCGGGGCGCGTTTTTGGGGCGCGATTTCGGGGCGCGCTTTTCGGCACGTGATTTTGGCGCGCGTTTTCGGGGCGCGATTATCGGGGCCTTTTTGGGGCGGGCGTTTTCGTCGCGCGATTTCACGCGCGTTTTCGTCGCGCATTTTTCGGCGGCGGTTTTCGGCGCGCGTTTTCGGCGCGCGATTTCGGGGCGCGTTTTCGGAAGAGATACATCAAAAAATATAAACAAGAAAAATTTTACTAGCCCGACCCAACCGACCCGGGTCTTGACCCAACCCAACCCGGGTTTCGACCCAACCCGTTCGACCCATTTTAATTCTGACCCGTTTCGACCCATGACCCATTTCGACCCGAACCCATTTGATCTTTGACCCAACCCGACCCATCTCGACCCGTTTGCCAGGTATAACAATAAGTATGTTTTCATGACTCATATGAGTTGAAAATTAGAGTTTTATCAACAGTGAGTACTATGGATAAAACAATTTGTTTATGTGAATAGTACGAGTGAAGCTAACACAAAAGAGTAAAATGAGTAAATGCAAGTTCGACTTAACCGGTGATGTAGTCACGGTTGATTTCCGGAATTCAAGGGATTTAGAGTACATCTTCGAAATCTAAAAGATTTGATTCTTCAGCGAGTAAGGAAATTAAGATCTCTATAATTAAATACGGTGATCTGCCTCGATTACTCTGTCTGATATTTCTATTATAAATGAACTTCTTCCGTCCCATTATTTTCACAACTCTCATCTTTTATACTTCAATTCATATTTCCAAAACATTTGCCAAATTATCGGAAGTCATTGGAAAAGATAGAATTATCAAGAAAATCTGTGAATCACCACGTTCCATTAGAAACTCAGCATAACTTACTGTAATATAATCACATTGATCAAGTGTCATTATATTATACTAACTCATGCTTCAGTTCCCAACACTACTTCAAAAGCATTCTTATTTTAAACTCGAAGGTTTACAGAATATAGAAACTAAAACAGTTTCCTTCTATGATATAACACAGATAGCGCGGAGAGATAATTAATATTGGACCAGAATATTTATGAAGGAATCTTCAGAAATATTAAGGATATTAATAGTGAAAGATACGATAATATCTTAGAATTTTTGAATCAAATTGTGATGAAGAAATTCATTCACGATGATTTAAAGCGATTAAGGAGCAAGGTATTCGTTAAAGATTTCATCAGAAACAAAATCATTAGGATTCTTTTATGTACAAGTTTAGTCCTTGTGATTTGTTCAGAGTCTCCTTCATGGTTTGCTCAATTCTTTATTATCAAACTTTTAACTGTTAAGGTATTCTCCAGTTTTTACTGCCTCATCAGCTTTTTCAAAACTCGAAAAACTGATTCATAGACTAAAGCGCTTTTTAGAAATTCAGAATTGAAGATCATAATTCTAAGAGATAAATGTTATAAACATTCATATAACCGTTGATGTAGAAACGCTGTAAGATTCGAAATACCGATTATTGATTCTCGGTAATTAGTATGGCAATTTTCGTTACAAGGTACAGATGAGCATATGATAGGGTTTTAACGAACAAATATAACGGTTTTTCGAAGAGATTTAAGCCAATGAGTAATGAAGTTGCTGGTAAGTTTACTGCTAATATGGTGGAATATAAACGGTTCTCCGGTAATGATGATGAAAGGCAAACTTATATATCAAGGTTATAATAAGGCTAATCCGAATGAAAGTCGAAATTGATTTGCTGAAGCTGTGACAAAATTGGCTACTTTGGAAAGGGATTGCAAAGTTATTTTCGGAAATAACAATGCCAAAGGAGCTTGCACGGATACGTGTTAAACGTTTACTCAATTTCTGAGAGTATTTTTTTAGGTGCATAATTATGTGCATAAATCTTTCCTTCTGTAGATGAGATGCAGTTGGTTCATCCTCTCGATTGAAGTGTTTTCAATAATCATGAAAGGTTTGAACGCAGATTGTAATCGTCAAGATACAATGTGGTTTAAGATGAAATCAAGTGGCAACTTGAAGAAATTTTTAGTTTTATATGTTATAATCAATATTTTAATTCATTTTAATTTTCCAATGTTATTAGTCCACAGTCGATAGTCCACAGTTAATAGTCCAATAATTCATATATAGTTTAATATATAATATTTGAATTAATTAATACGTATCGTGACCCGTATACATATCTCAGACTCGATCACAACTCAAAGTATATATATTATTGTAGAATCAACCTCAACCCTGTATAGCGAACTCGAACATTACAGCATATAGAGTGTCTATAGTTATTCCAAATAATATATATAGATGCGTCGGTATGATATGTCAAAACATTGTATACGTGTCCTGTCATAACCCGACCTTAACCATAAGGACGAATACAATAACATATGATTTCATCGCGAGGTATTGACCTCTATATGCGACATTTTTCAAAAACTGCATTCGTTTTTACAATACAAACCATAGCTTTTATTACAAATACAAGGTTTAAACAACTTAATAATGATTATCGTTTAGCGATAATCTTAGACTTACAAACTTTACATGTGATAATAACAATACGACCTCCAACATATTTTACATTACAAATCCTCCGATATGCAGTTTTATTTTTGACACAAATATGCATACTCAAGATCTTGCTTAAATTCAACATGTTGCAGAGGAAGCTTTAAGTTATCACCTGAGAATAAACATGCTTAAAACGTCAACATAAAGTTGGTGAGATATAGGTTTAATGCCGGCAGCGTTATAAATATAGACCACAATATTTTATATATAAACGTTTTAATAAAAATATTCTAAGTTGTTGAGCACTTAATAACCATACTTAACATTTAATCAACGTCGCATATTCCCCTTATTATGAAATCTTACTACACCGTACCGAGTGTAGTTACCGAAACGAAGTACTGTGCAACCGTTGAATACTGGTCGTCCAGTCCGGTTGGGGTTGTCAGGCCCGATAGATCTATCAACAGGATTCGCGTTTACAATACCTCATGTAAATAATAGTTACCAAGTTACAGGGAAGTATGCCAGTGGTACAACTCAACGTAGAATATATATTTTTAATCACTTGTGTCCATAACGTAAATCATAAAATGCATGTATTCTCATCCCGAAATATTTAGAGTTTAAAAGTGGGACTATATACTCACCTTTTCCTTGAAGGTATTTAACTCGACTTGGTCTCCGATAGATATCACGAACCTAACCATATATATAATATATCAAC
The DNA here is from genome assembly GCF_046630445.1 of Rutidosis leptorrhynchoides. Classification (NCBI taxonomy): domain Eukaryota; kingdom Viridiplantae; phylum Streptophyta; class Magnoliopsida; order Asterales; family Asteraceae; genus Rutidosis; species Rutidosis leptorrhynchoides. Next base: position 95,758,943 of record NC_092343.1, on the reverse strand, counting down.
ATATTTTCTTTTCAAGTAATCGTTACATATATATATACTTATAATACTTTTAATATTTTCTTAGTCCGTAGTTAGCAGTCTATTATTAATGGTCCACAATTAGTTGCTCAATAAAATAAATAAACACCCCATCGTATTCGTACTGATCAGAATTAATCTCGACCCATGGTACCATGTTGTCAAATGACATGTTGCGTACATAAAGTACCGTGTTGTCAGATGACATGTTGCGTACAATCATGAGGTCTTATGATTAATCTTCTCGTGTTGTTTACGGGTGGTCCTGAAATATATAAAATCAAATCATAAGTAAATATATATTAAATATTATGTTAATTAGCCAAGATATGATTAATCCGATTTTGTCATAATATGATATATTACAGGTTTTGAAGTGTTTTAAAAATCAAATTAGAAGGATCTATTTAGTTTGCGAACAGGTTTGAAATCATTCAAACTATGTTCTTGTTGTTAAAAATTTTATAACACAAAATAAGATAGCTATATAAATATGAATCGAATAAGATTATGAATAAGTTTACTACCTCAAGTTACTTGAATAAAGCTACTGGAAATGATAGAAAATAATCTTGATCAAACTTTCTTATGATGATTATAGGTTGTTCATGAAGCTAGTTCTTCATGAGTATTTTCTGAGATTGTGAAGAACACTTAGAGTTCCTAAGAGTGTGTTTTTGGTTAGAGAAAGATGGTTGTAAGAATGAAATGAAAAACCAAGATGATGGTGATACTTATAGGACAGTCTGGTTGTTGAGGGAACAAGGACAAATTATTGTGTTGAATTTTTGAGTAATAATGTATGCTAGCTTACAAATAAGATTCCCTCTTATCTAGGGCAGATCTATGGCTGATAAGGATATTGATTTGATGTGTATTTATCAATAGTAAATACGTATAGATGATGGGTATGATACGGTAAAAGAAGCTCAAAATCGGGCTTTTATTTTGGGTCCAACTGGGCCAAAAATAAAATTTTAAGACATTTTTAATAAAGCAATGTTAGCCCAAATTAATGGGTATGACCTGGCAGCTCGACCCCAGCCAGGGGCTCTGCCCCTTAGACCCTGCCAGGGGTTACCACCCCTTGGACCCCGCTTATCGTTGGCGCTGCCCCCGAACCCCCGTCATAATCAAGATAAGTTCAAACAAGTGTGCACTCCACACTTCCCCAAACTTGTTCGATATTTATCAAGATTATTTTGGTTACAAATTAATCCTATTAAACTTAAATCATATTGGTGACATAAATCACAACACATTATAGATTGTAAGTATATATGTCAAAGAACGTTACATATAGTTATCGTTTTGAAAACTTAAGTTAGTGGTCTCAAAGTATACTTATAACTCATTGTTGTTAGTTCACAATGAAATGTTAAACCATCCTTTAATCATGTTAAATATGTATAGATATGTACATATACATAATCGTATAATTATCGTGTGTTATATAGTTCGTGATATCATCGGTCAAATTGGACGGTCAAACGTTGTGTAAAACTCTTTTTAAAAATATAAGTCTCAACAGTTTGGATTGCTTATCATGTTGGTAAGGTTTAATTTATGTAAATATTAATCTCATAAGTATAGAACAATTGGAAAATTCCGGGTCGTTACAGTACCTACCCGTTAAATAAAAGTTCAAACAAGTGTGCACTCCACACTTCCCCAAACTTGTTTGATATTTATCAAGATTATTTTGGTTACAAATTAATCCTATTACACTTAAATCATATTGGTGACATAAATCACAACACATTATAGATTGTAAGTATATATGTCAAAGAACGTTACATATAGTTATCATTTTGAAAACTTAAGTTAGTGGTCTCAAAGTATACTTATAACTCATTGTTGTTAGTTCACAATGAAATGTTAAACCATCCTTTAATCATGTTAAATATGTATAGATATGTACATATACATAATCGTATAATTATCGTGTGTTATATAGTTCATGATATCATCGGTCAAATTGGACGGTCAAACGTTGTGTAAAACTCTTTTCAAAATATAAGTCTCAACAGTTTGGATTGCTTATCATGTTGGTAAGGTTTAATTTATGTAAATATTAATCTCATAAGTATAGAACAATTGGAAAATTCCGGGTCGTTACAGTACCTACCCGTTAAATAAATTTCGTCCCGAAATTTTAAAATTGTACCTATTTTGCGTTCTCGGGAAACAAATGTGGGTACTTTCGTTTCATCTGATCCTCTCGTTCCCAAGTAAACTCGGGACCCCTTCGAGTATTCCAATGAACCTTAACGATCGGTATGTTGCTCTGCTTGAGTTGTTTAACTTCACAGTCCATGATTTCGATCGGTTCTTCTATGAATTGTAGTTTCTCGTCGACTTGGATTTCTTCAAGAGGAATGGTGAGATCTTCCTTTGCAAGACATTTCTTAAGGTTTGATACGTGAAATGTATTATGTACTCCGGCGAGTTGTTGCGGTAACTTGAGTCGATAAGCTACCGGTCCAATGCGTTCGATGCTCTTGAACGGGCCTACATACCTTGGGTTCAGTTTACCCCTTTTAGCGAAACGTATTACACCTTTCCAAGGTGACACCTTTAACATAACCATGTCACCGATCTGAAACTCTAATGGTTTCCTTCGGACATCGGCGTAGCTCTTTTGGCGACTACGGGCTGTTTTCAATCTCTCCTTGATTTGCACTATCTTCTCAGTAGTTTCATGGATGATCTCGGGTCCAGTTAATTGTCGATCTCCTACTTCGTTCCAACAGATAGGGGATCTACACTTCCTTCCATACAGTGCTTCGAATGGTGCAGCTTTAATGCTCGCATGATAACTATTATTATACAAAAATTCTGCTAATGGTAGATATTTATCCCATCCGTTTCCAAAATCGATCACACATGCCCTAAGCATGTCTTCAAGAGTCTGGATTGTTCTTTCACTCTGCCCGTCAGTTTGCGGATGATATGCGGTACTCATATCCAAACGAGTTCCTAGGGCCTCCTGTAGTGATTGCCAGAACTTTGATGTAAATCTACTATCACAATCGGATATAATGGAAATAGGTATTCCATGCCTTGAAACAATTTCCTTTATGTACAGTCGTAATAGTTTCTCCATTCTATCCGTTCCCTTTATAGGCAAGAAATGTGCAGATTTGGTGAGTCGATCAACTATTACCCAAATGGTGTCATAACCCCAGGCAGTCTTAGGTAACTTTGTGATGAAATCCATGGTAATACCATCCCATTTCCATTCTGGGATTTCTGGTTGTTGAAGTAATCCTGACGGCTTCTGGTGTTCTACTTTAACTTTAGAACAAGTTAAACATTCCCCAACATACGTTGCAACGTCTGTCTTTAAATTAGGCCACCAATAATGCGTCTTAAGATCTTGGTACATCTTTTCAACTCCAGGATGTATCGAGTATCTTGTCTTGTGCGCCTCATTCAATATCAACTTCCTTAATCCACCCAACTTCGGTACCTAAATACGGTTTGCAAAATATCGAATTCCATCTTCCCGTATAACGAGTTGCTTCGCATACTTCTTCATTATTTCATTTCCTATGTTTTCTTTAATAAGAGCTTCTCGTTGAGCCTCTTTGATTTGTGAGTTGAGATTCATACGAATTTTTATGTTCATCGCTCGTACTCGAATTGGTTCTCGTTCCTTTCTGCTTAAAGCGTCGGCCACTACATTCGCTTTCCCGGGATGATAGCGAATCTCACAATTGTAGTCGTTTATCAGCTCGACCCACCTACGTTGCCTCATGTTCAGCTGTTTCTGATCGAAAATATGTTGAAGGCTTTTATGATCAGTAAACATAGTGCATTTAACTCCATATAAATAGTGTCTCAATATCTTCAATGCAAATACTACTGCCCCCAATTCTAGATCATGCATCGTATAATTCCGCTCGTGAATCTTCAATTGTCGGGATGCGTATGCAATAACTTTCTTTCGTTGCATAAGGACGCAACCAAAACCTTATCGCGAAGCGTCACAATATATCTCAAAATCATCGTTCCCTTCAGGTAACGATAAAATAGGTGCCGTGGTCAACTTCTTCTTGAGTAATTGAAATGCACTCTCCTGCTCAAAGGTCCATTCGTACTTCTTCCCTTTTTGTGTTAACGCTGTCAATGGTTTAGCTATTCGGGAAAAATCTTGAATAAACCTTCTATAATAACCGGCTAAACCCAAAAATTGGCGTATCTACGTTGGTGTCTTAGGAGCCTCCCATTTTTCAATGGCCTCAATTTTAGCTGGGTCAACCTGAATTCCTTTGCTACTAACAACATGACCAAGAAATTGCACTTCTTTTAACCAAAACGCACACATAGAAAATTTGGCGTATAATTGTTCTTTTCTTAACAATTCTAATACCAATCTTAAATGCTGTTTATGCTCTTGCTCACTCTTGGAATAGATAAGAATATCGTCAATGAAAACGATAACAAACTTATCTAAATACGGACTACAAACTCGATTCATGAGGTCCATGAATACAGCTGGCGCATTCGTTAATCCAAACGGCATGACCAAAAATTCATAATGACCGTAGCGTGTCCGAAAAGCAGTTTTCGAAATATCTTCTTCTTTGACGCGTAGTTGATGATAGCCCGACCTTAGGTCGATTTTCGAGTAAACACATGATCCTTGCAATTGATCAAATAAATCATCAATTCTCGGTAGTGGATACCGATTCTTGATAGTTAACTTATTTAATTCACGATAATCTATACACATTCGGAAAGATCCATCTTTCTTCTTGACGAATAAAATTGGAGCTCCCCACGGTGAAGTGCTCGGTCGAATGAAACCACGGTCCAGTAATTCTTGTAACTGGCTTTGTAACTCTTTCATCTCAGATGGTGCAAGTCTATATGGAGCACAAGCCACTGGTGCAGCTCCTGGTACTAGATCTATTTGAAATTCTACAGATCTAAATGGAGGTAATCCCGGCAACTCTTCCGAAAAGACTTCAGGAAAATCTCTTGCCACAGGCACGTCATTGATGCTCTTCACTTTCTCCTTCGTTTCGACGTTATTAACATGTGCTAAGATAGCATATCACCTTTTCTTCAAGTAGTTTTGAGCTTTCAAACAACTAATGAGTTTTAGCTTTGAGTTACCCTTCTCTCCATAAATCATTACTGGCGTTTTATCCTTACGAGGAATGCGAATTGCCTTCTTGGCGCACACAACTTCAGCTCCTATTTTGGACATCCAGTCCATGCCGACTATTACATCAAAAATTCCTAATTCTACGGGTATCAAATCAATCTTAAATGTTTCTCCGGCTAAATTTATTTTACAATCACGGCAAATTTTATCGGCTTTAATTAGTTTACCATTGGCTAACTCAATCATGTACTTAACATCTAGAGGTAATGATGAACAATTCAATTTAGCGTAAAAGTCTCTACACACGTAACTTCTATCGGCACCAGTATCAAATATAATAGATGCCGATAAGTTATTAATGGTAAACGTACCCGTAACAAGCTCCGGGTCTTCACACGCCTCTCTAGCATTAATAACAAATGCTCTTCCACGTGCAGATCCATTATTCTTCTCTGGATTCGGATACTGGCTCTTATAATGACCCTGTTTCCCACACCCATAACAGGTAACAGTGGCCAAGGCAGTTCTATTTGCATTAGTGGCAGGAGTCTTGGTACCATTTGTATTTGTAACAGGAATCCGACAATCTTCAGCAAGATGACCCCTTCGATTACAATTTTCGCACACCACATTACAATAACCAGAGTGATGTTTGTGGCATCTGTTACATAAAGGATTTCGTCCTTTGTAACCTGAGTTCGAACCGCTACCCGCACCTTGCGTGGTTTCTTGTTTCTTGTTGGATTGTTGATGATTACCTTCCCACTTTCTTTTGTTTCCCGATGTCTTGACATCGGTGTTCTTATCCAGAATAATCTGGTCCATCAACTCGTTCGCCATGGTGATGGCTTCGTGAATAGTCTTGGCTTTCGATGCTGTAACATTTGCTTTGACATTTTTAGGCAAACCATCTTTGTACAGTTCTATCTTTCGTTCTTCGGTTGGTACCAATTCGGGACATAGCAAACCTAATTCCATGAATCGCTGATTGTAGTTGGTGAGTTCAGTACCAACAACTTTCAGGCTTCGTAATTCAGCTTCCAACTTCCTAACCTCATTTCTTGGACAATACTCGTTGATTAGCATTGTTTTGAATTCTTCCCGGGGAGTATCATAAGCTACATCTCCTCCTACGGCCTTCACATAGTTTTTCTACCACGTGAGTGCACTATCTTGTAGGGTGCACGATGCATACTTGGTCATGTCCTTATCAATACAACCACTGATTTTAAACACAGACTCAATCTTTTCGATCCACTGGGTTAAACCGACCGGTCCTTCTGTTCCACTGAATGATGAGGGCTTGCAACCTTGAAAAGTTTTGTAAGTGCACCCCACACGAGGATTTGGGTTAACTGCAGCACCTCTCGCAGCCTCGACCAATAACATTCTGTCGTCCACTCGCTGATTGATGAGTTCCTCGATTTCTTGTTCCGTCATTCGGTTCAATCGCGCCATAATCTTCAATAAGAATGAAAAAAAATAATTATTCACATGGAATATTATAGATGTAGTATGTATTTACAGTACATCGTAGCTTATTAATAATATGAACCAGTTATTATTATAAAAGCCTTTTCTTCTTATTAGCGTTTTATAATTATATCTAGGGTAGTACCTACCCGTTAAAGTTCATACTTAATAGCTTAGTACAGAAATCAATTACTATAACCCAAATAATACTTAACCATGGAAAATTATTGCATTTCACACTTCACTATTTTACATATGCTTATCTTACATCAAACATTAAGCAAACCACACTAGTAATATTATACAAAACATTATATGATCCCATGGTTTAAAACAACAGCGCATCATTTAACCCAAAGCGTTTGTGTTCAAAGAAATCGCTTAAAGGTTATCCTGGTTGTCTCCCTGCATTTTAGCTGAGGAACCGAAGAACTGGATGTCGGGATAGAACTAGTAGGAATAGCGGGAATATGTGTGGAAGTATCTGGTGGAGTTGGTGCCACAACATCCTCTGGAGGAGTTGGTGCCACAACATCCTCTCTAGACTCGGGATTTAGATTTTCCATTTCAGTAGCCTTTCGTTTCTTTCCTCGTTCGAACTTGTCTTTCGTAATTTCCTGTATTTCTTCCTCCTCAGGATCACTTTCCGGTTCCTCTTCAATTGATTCATCCGGAACTTGTGAGTCTTCCCCAAAGGTGTGATTTTCATCATCGGATAGATTAATGACTGGAACACCATCTGAAGAGTCTGGTTCGGAGTCGCTGAATGTGATAATAAGTTCTAAGCCAGACATGTATCACATAACAACTAGCACGTTAATACCACATAATATTTACATATTAATTTTTAACCAACAAGGATAAGCAATAGTTTTCGAAATCAAACACGGTCAAAGTCCAGACTCACTAATGCATCCTAACAAACTCGATAAGACACACTAATGCAAATTCTCTGGTTCTCTAAGACCAACGCTCTGATACCACATGTCATAACCCGACCTTAACCATAAGGATGAATACAATAACATATGATTTCATCGCGAGGTATTGACCTCTATATGCGACATTTTTCAAAAACTGCATTCGTTTTTACAATACAAACCATAGCTTTTATTACAAATACAAGGTTTAAACAACTTAATAATGATTATCGTTTAGCAATAATCTTAGACTTACAAACTTTACATGTGATAATAAAAATACGACCTCCAACATATTTTACATTACAAATCCTCCGATATGCAGTTTTATTTTTGACACAAATATGCATACTCAAGATCTTGCTTAAATTCAACATGTTGCAGCGGAAGCTTTTAGTTATCACCTGAGAATAAACATGCTTAAAACGTCAACATAAAGTTGGTGAGATATAGGTTTAATGTCGGCAGCGTTATAAATATAGACCACAAGATTTCATATATAAACGTTTTAATAAAAATATTCTAAGTTGTTGAGCACTTGATAACCATACTTAACATTTAATCAACGTCGCATATTCCCCTTATTATGAAATCTTACTACACCGTACCGAGTGTAGTTACCGAAACGAAGTACTGTGCAACCGTTGAATACTGGTCGTCCAGTCCGGTTGGGGTTGTCAGGCCCGATAGATCTATCAACAGGATTCGCGTTTACAATACCTCATGTAAATAATAGTTACCAAGTTACAGGGAAGTATGCCAGTGGTACAACTCAACGTAGAATATATATTTTTAATTACTTGTGTCCATAACGTAAATCATAAAATGCATGTATTCTCATCCCGAAATATTTAGAGTTTAAAAGTGGGACTATATACTCACCTTTTCCTTGAAGGTATTTAACTCGACTTGGTCTCCGATAGATATCACGAACCTAACCATATATATAATATATCAACATATTTTCTTTTCAAGTAATCGTTACATATATATATACTTATAATACTTTTAATATTTTCTTAGTCCGTAGTTAGCAGTCTGTTGTTAATGGTCCACAATTAGTTGCTCAATAAAATAAATAAAGACCCCATCGTATTCGTACTGATCAGAATTAATCTCGACCCATGGTACCATGTTGTCAAATGACGTGTTGCGTACATAAAGTACCGTGTTGTCAGATGACGTGTTGCGTACAATCATGAGGTCTTATGATTAATCTTCTCGTGTTGTTTACGGGTGGTCCTGAAATATATAAAATCAAATCATAAGTAAATATATATTAAATATTATGTTAATTAGCCAAGATATGATTAATCCGATTTTGTCATAATATGATATATTACAGGTTTTGAAGTGTTTTAAAAATCAAATTAGAAGGATCTATTTAGTTTGCGAACAGGTTTGAAATCATTCAAACTATGTTCTTGTTGTTAAAAATTTTATAACACAAAATAAGATAGCTATATAAATATGAATCGAATAAGATTATGAATAAGGTTACTACCTCAAGTTACTTGAGTAAAGCTACTGGAAAAGATAGAAAATAATCTTGATCAAACTTTCTTATGATGATTATAGGTTGTTCATGAAGCTAGTTCTTCATGAGTATTTTCTGAGATTGTGAAGAACACTTAGAGTTCCTAAGAGTGTGTTTTTGGTTAGAGAAAGATGGTTGTAAGAATGAAATGAAAAACCAAGGTGATGGTGATACTTATAGGACAGTCTGGTTGTTGAGGGAACAAGGACAAATTATTGTGTTGAATTTTTGAGTAATAATGTATGCTAGCTTACAAATAAGATTCCCTCTTATCTAGGGCAGATCTAAGGCTGATAAGGATATTGATTTGATGTGTATTTACCAATAGTAAATACGTATAGATGATGGGTATGATACGGTAAAAGAAGCTCAAAATCGGGCTTTTATTTTGGGTCCAACTGGGCCAAAAATAAAATTTTAAGACATTTTTAATAAAGCAATGTTAGCCCAAATTAATGGGTATGACCTGGAAGCTCGACCCCAGCCAGGGGCTCTACCCCTTGGACCCCGCCAGGGGTTGCCACCCCTTGGACCCCGCTTATCGGGGGCGCTGCCCCCGAACCCCCGTCATAATCAAGATAAGTTCAAACAAGTGTGCACTCCACACTTCCCCAAACTTGTTCGATATTTATCAAGATTATTTTGGTTACAAATTAATCCTATTACACTTAAATCATATTGGTGACATAAATCACAACACATTATAGATTGTAAGTATATATGTCAAAGAACGTTACATATAGTTATCGTTTTGAAAACTTAAGTTAGTGGTCTCAAAGTATACTTATAACTCATTGTTGTTAGTTCACAATGAAATGTTAAACCATCCTTAAATCATGTTAAATATGTATAGATATGTACATATACATAATCGTATAATTATCGTGTGTTATATAGTTCGTGATATCATCGGTCAAATTGGACGGTCAAACGTTGTGTAAAACTCTTTTCAAAAATATAAGTCTCAACAATTTGGATTGCTTATCATGTTGGTAAGGTTTAATTTATGTAAATATTAATCTCATAAGTATAGAACGGTCGGAAAATTCCGGGTCGTTACATGTCCCGACAATTAAAGTGCGTAAAATAAATAACAGAATTTAAATGACAATAAATAAAATTGCGAGAATTTAAATTGCGATAAATAAATTACGATAATTAAATTGCGATAAATAAATTGTGATAAATAAAATGTAATATGGAATTAACAGTTAGCTAGGATTTTGTTAGCGTGGATTCTTAACAAAATTCCTCATAGTTAAATTGTCTGTTTCTAACAAATTTTATTTTATTCAATGTTTTCTTTATTATGCCACCTGTTGGATTTTGATAGGTCAAAATCGAAATATGAAATTGAATGAAAATGATTATTCTGCGGTGAACAGATACGTATATCTGTCGATGTAAGTAGGATAGTAAATGACTGTTGAATCAGATTGGAAGAATGTACAGTGTAATTTATTAATGTGAAATCTAAATATTCCTCAGGTATTACCTACCCGTAAAAATATTTTCACCATTAACAGTTTGTACAAAAGAATTTTTAATTACAATCTTTATGAAAACATATATACATATATATTTTCTTCAGATGTAATCATGGATTTAATGAGTTAATATAGTATTAAACTCATTTGGTTTACCGTCAAAACTAGAATACATAATCTCTAAAACATTAGAGATTACATAACTGCCATGAAGAACGAAGATAATTGATGTAGAACGATACGTAGAACGATGATTATACTCGAGGTACAGAATGAGATGTTGAGGCATGGATTGTTGATGATACTGGTGCTGTTATTGATGGTACTGTTGGTGCCGATGATGTTGCTGAAGCTGGTAAATTTTGCACCATATTCTCCAAATTGATTACTCGAGCGCGAAGTTCGTTGACTTCTTCTATTATTCCGGGATGATTGGCAGTTGGAACGAGCGGATGAATAAGGTTTAGAATTTTAGATAGAATATAATCATGGCTAGATACTCTGGAAATGAGTGTGAAAATGGTGTTTCGAATGGGTTCGCCGGTAAGTGCTTCAGATTCTTCACCAAGAGGTGAATTCGGTTGGTGGAAAGGATCGTCTTCTTCTCGTCTCCATTGATTAAGGAGGCTACGAACCCATTAGCTGAATTGGGGATAGATGATTGGTTGATTCATTCTGGTGACACTGCTTTCGGAGCTTAGGTGAACGTCCATGTCAGAATAGCTGTCGGGTTCCGAAGAACTTGAACTAGTAACGAGTTCCATTTCGTACTATTGAGTAAAGGGTTTTTCGGTATGAAATGATTTTCGGATATCAGATGATATTGTAACTACATAGAATACCTGTATATAGTACAGAAGATCCCATAGATTACGGAGGAAATCAAGGAATATATCAGGCAAGGTTTACAGTAATAGATACGCTAAGATATGAATTGGCAGATACGCTAAGATATGAATTTTGTTGATACGCTATTCATGTAATCAATGCAGTAAGATGTGTCTAGACTAAGAATGATAAGCATGTGATTCCCTAAAAATGATAAGCAGGTAATTTTTGACACGAAACGATAAGCAAAACTTTTGACATGCAGACACGGTCGAAGTTCAGACCCACTAATGCATCTAAACAACTATCAGTTAGACACACTAATGCAAGACCTGGTTCTCTAAGACCATTGCTCTGATACCAACTTTCATGACCCGTCCTAATTTATCTGGACGAATACATTACATTTAGTTACATCGCGAGGTACTTGACTTCTATATGATACATTTTACAAACATTGCATTCATTTTTGAAAAGACAATCTTTCATTACATCGAAAGTTGACGGCATGCATACCATTTCATTATATATCCAACTATAATTGACTTAATAAAAATCTTGATGAACTCAACGACTCGAATGCAACGTCTTTTGAAATATGTCATGAATGACTCCAAGTAATATTGTAACGACCCTGGATTCTCCAACATTTATTTATTAATAATTATTATTATTTATACGTGTGATTAAACGAATGTATGTTATTACATTTACATGTTGCCATGACTGCCCGTACTTGATTCTTTAATGCCCGAAACGTCCTTGTGACACGCGTACATTACACGAATAATATTTTTAGAATATTATTTACATTCATGATTAGTTTTATTAATCATTTTGATTAACTATGGTTATTAGTTAACTACTTGGGCTTTAGTTGGAATAATTTGTGAATTACTTGAACTTGGGCTTGCTAAATGTTGTGGACTCATGGTTATGGACTTATAAGCCCACCCTACACCTTAATGGACTTAATTAGCCCAACACCCATGTAAGTACTACCTTAGGATTTAACTAGATGAAAAACTTAGTAAAAATCTATTTACCATTTACTTGCACCTCATCCCCATACAAGCACCCTTAATTACCATCCTTTTAGTCAATAAGCATGCAAGTAGTAGTGGGCATCTCCCACCCTCATTGGTGGTGGAAAATCACGGCCACAAGGCATGGGGAGGGAGGTTTTTGGTTTCCAAGTTTGACTACATAAACTCTTGTTCCACTTCACCCTTTCACACTTCAACCTTGCATCTATTTTCTCTCTTTTTCTCTCTAGTTCTTGTAAGTATTATGAGCAATTCTCTCTTCTTTCTCCTTGCTAAAACTGAACCACAACACCCCTTTAATCATCATCATTTACTTGTTGTTACTTGTTCTTGTTATTGTTACTTACTTGTAGTTGTTTTGATTACTAGTTCCTTATTGTTACGTAAAAATTACTAAGAAGCAAACTTTCTAGTTTGATTCTTCATTTATCTTGTGTTAACAAGAACATGCAAGAACAAAACTCCCAAGTTTATGTTCTACCTCTATTGTTTTAAAAGATTGTAAGTTCATGGTTGTAAAAATCATACTTGAAGCTCATGTTGTAAACTTTAGAGTTAATTCCTTAAAGATCGAGACTTAGGTTTGAATCTTTAAAAGTATGAAACCCATGAACTTACTACTTGTGTAATTAGTTATTTCTCCATTTGTTCATGTATTAAAATCGTGATTTTGGTTGTAGATGGTCAAATGTTACAAGTTAACTTGGATCTCATTTTTCTTGAACTAAAGATAAACTTTAAAAGGTTCAAGAACATAAAAATTTACTTAATAACTTTTGGGTCTTGGATCTTCAAGATCAAACTAACCACTTAAGATCTTGATTGGTTAGTTTATTTTCAAGTTTGTAGTAAAATATTACTTTTCTAATTCATGCATGTGTTGAATCTATGATCTTGATGCAATTTTGGTTCATCAAACTTCATACAACTCTTATGTGAGTTGTGCTTCATATCATAGACTTACACTAGTGTTATGATGGTTAAATCTTGGTTAAGATGATGCAAACACATCAATGAGTTGTACACTTGAAGCTATATGCATCAAGGATGAGAACCATGATGAACATCAAGCACCAAGACCACCGGAACTCACTTTTAACTTCCTGTTTTCTGTTTACAGCCCTCTGTCCTACTGTTTCTGTAACAGACCAGTAGACCTGGGCTAATGAGACCTTTATTTTCAAATATATCTTTTCGAGTAGATAACTTTTCATATAAGACTCATCTTAATCCGAGTTACGGTTTAGAATCTATGGCCCTCCGAGCGTCACTATGTCCATTTATTTTTCTGTTTTCTGTTTATAGTTTCTATTTTTATGGTTTCTGTAACAGACCAGTAAACCTGGGTTACTGTAACCTTAATTTTAAGATAGCTCAGTTTGTGTAGATAACTTTTCATATAGGACTCGTCTTAATCCGAGTTACGGTTTAGGATTTATGGCCCTCCGATCGTCACTATGTCCTTTTAACGTTGTGCAGAAATTTCTGACCTACTCGCACTTAGACCGTCTCCACGGTCAAGCGAAGACGATTTTGCTTCTGTAAATTTTACCACACTTAAAGGACTCGTATACGGAGCCATGGCCACTGGTCTCAACTTATTTCAGTAGGTGTAGAGGCCGTGGTGACTGACCGAACTCAGCCCTTGTTTTAAACTACTTTCATGAACGAAACTTACTTTACGCCTTTTGTTTGATGATGAATGATGATGACCCTTAAGACCTTATTTACATGCTTTTAAACATTTTGAGACGATTTACTGACTTAGTACTATTTGACTTAGGTTGAGGACCTTCGGACCGATTACTTGCACACCTTTTCCGAACCGACTTTACGACTACATTATCATTGTGAGTTATAGCATCCCTTTTTACTTTAACTATTTGGGACTGGGAATACATGCACGTTTTATGTTTTACATACTAGGCACGAGTACTTAAAAACTTATATATGTGTGGGTTATACAACGGCACACACATTCCCTTTAGCTCGGTAACGTTTAATCATTGGTTTTTGAACCGTGAACGCGAATCTTAGATATGGATCCATAGGGTTTGACATCCCCACTCGGGCTAGTCGCGCTAGCATTTAACGAGTGATTAATACTTCGTAATCATACGCACTTGCCAAGTGTACTTTCAGGGGGTATAAACGTTAAGTTAGTTACCAAGTGCCCACGGTTAAGCATATACTTTATCATATCGTTTTGAAACGCTCTTTGTAGCACTGAAATCTCGTGGCCTACCTTACATACTGTTATACTTAAACTATAGCTCATCAACCTTTGTGTTGACGTTTTAAGCATGTTTTTCTCAGGTGCTTGAGGTTAGCTTCCGCTGTGTACTAGTCGTGCTGTAGACACCCGCTGCTTAGAGTTGTCATCGCATGAACTACTTTACCTTGCATTCAAACTTTAGTACATTTGAATTATGACTTGTAACGACCATTGTGGTCACATACACTTATTATTTGCTTCCACTTAGTGAAGCATGCTTTTGGATTGTAAAACATTTGATGTCAGTTATGACATCACATTTTTATCGTGAATGCAACTTATTTTATTACAGCATATAGTACTTAACCTTGTAATGATCCTGTTGTTGATGATTCGTACACAATGGTTTTGTACGGGGCATCACATTTGGTATCAGAGCATTGGTTGTAGGGAATTAGGTTGCATTAGTGAGTCTAAGACCGACCCGAGTAGGATTCACTAATAGGACTAATCTACAACTTGCTAGTTTACGTGTTTCTGCTGAACTTACTGCATGCTGCTGCTTACTTTTACTGCTATATGCCGTATGCTACTACATGATTTCACTACTGTATGATATTACTTACTTTCGATTGCATGCTACCTTCGTACGATTTGCTGTTATTGCCATGCTACTTATTGTTATACATGATTTAAACTGTTGGCCTAATACATGCTTGCTTTATGACTTACTGACATGGAAAATTTATTTTTCCTTTTTCAGATGTCTGATGTACCACCTGCTAGCGTTTTGGGCAGTTTAGGCTCTTCAGCTACTCCACCTACCACCGTTGCCGATCCACCGATCCCGATACGCATGAGTGACCCCGGCGCTTCATGTTCCGGGACTAGCAGCCAGCCGCCTGCACCAGTGACTACTTCTGATGGACACGTGAGCCCTGCGGAGATTCCAGCTCCGTCTGCTCCCAGACCCTCGGAGTCACAGCCCCGCATTGGTAGTGTTGTGATCCCCGCGGAGTTCGGGGAAGGGCCATTCCGTAACCGTAACGTTTAGTGCCGATTCTGCCAGGCAGACACAGAGAGATGTTGGCCGCCTTCGGACTACCAGTTCAGCCACCCGTGTCACCACCAGATGATTCTAATGATCCTTCATCCGATGACTCCTCTACAGATGACTCCAGTGACTCCGACGAGGAGAACCTTGATGACGTACCTATACAGGCACCCTCCACCCCGCCGAAGAAGCGGTACCGTCCTGACGGCACCATCATTCCAGGGGTGAATGGAGGTCGTGCTTTCACTGACGCTTTCGGTTGGCGTCGGAGGGTTACTGCCCGTAAGCAGCTCGTGTCGTACCCTGCCAACCCACTTATACGTAAGGCACCTCGTTACGTGCTGGCTATTTCTGGAGCCGGGACATATGCACCCCACTTCGTGCGGTCCGCATCACCTGCTCCACCCGCACCATCGGCAGCACCAGCACCATCCGCTCCACCGGCCCCGCCTGCACCACCGGCACCACCTGCACCGCCGGCACCGCCTGCCCCACCATCTCCCACAGTCGAGGAATTGACAAGGGAGGTGGGAATCCTCCGAGCTCGAGTTACTGAGCTTGAGGAGCAGTTGGCTCAGGTTTTGGAAATCCTACACCCACCTCCACCGTAGGACTTTTGTATTAGATTTCATGATATAATCTAGTTGTAGTTGATTGTATTCCTCATGTATTGTACAGACTTATTCGGATGTATGAAACTTATTATTATTAATGAATGAAACTTTGCGTTATTTAATTCTTGCACGATGTTCTATTTACATTACTGTACGATGATTATGTGGTATTTGTACCTGGATGCATTATTTAATAACATGTGATGTTTTGATTCCATGTTGGTTGTTATATACTATATTATTACATATTGAATGCTGGATTTTGACTTAAGTCAAAATTTTTGTTTAGAATACCATGGCTAACGGTCGATCCACACCTACTGCTGCTCAAATTGAAGAGATGATCCAAGAACACGTAGCCGCAGCCCTAACAGAAAGAAACCTCCAAGCTCCACCGCCACCACCACCGGTTATCCCACCCATTCGAAATGGGTGTACTTACAAGGAATTCCAGAGCTGCAAACCACATAACTTCAGTGGAACCGAGGGACCGGTTGGTCTCACCAGATGGTTCGAGAAACTTGAATCAGTATTCCGAGTTAGCAACTGTTCGGAGAACAACAAGACCAAATTTGCTTCTTGCACACTATCTGACGGCGCGCTAACGTGGTGGAACACGTTAGCTCAAGCGAAAGGTATCGATGAGGCGTATGCTACGCCATGGGAGGAATTCAAAGCGGCTATGATTGATGAGTATTGTCCGAGGACTGAAATACAAAAGATGGAAATGGAATTCATGCAGTTAAAGGCCGTTGGGAACGAACTTGATAGTTACAACAGGAGATTTTTGGAACTATCCCTGATGTGTCTGACCATGGTCACCCCGAAATTCAAGCGTATGGAGAAATACTTCTGGGGACTCCCAAATTCCATCAAAGGAAACGTCACATCGTCCAAACCACCGAATGTTCCCGAAGCAATGCGCATGGCGCATACCCTCATGAATCAGATTCTCATTAATGAGTCGGAGAAGGCTAAGTTTGAAGCTGGAAGTAGTGAAAAGCGAAAGTGGGATAATAATAATAACAACAACAACAACAACAGGGGGAGAACCTATGATCAGACCCCCGCTAAGAGACACAACAACGGTGGAAATCCCAACCCCGGCACAAGCTCCAACCCGAACTACAAAGGTACCCTACCGCAATGCAAGAGGTGTTACAAACACCACACTGGGTATTGTTATGTGGTTTTTGAGAAGTGCCAACGGTCTGGACATATAGGCAAGGATCGCAAGGTCACAACTTTGAATGTAAGGGCGAACCCCACCGGGCCGAAGAAGTGCTACGGATGCGGAAAGACGGGTCACTTCAGGAATGAGTGTCCCGACAAGCGAAAAGACGGTGGACCACCGCGAGGTAGAGCTTTTAATGTTAATGCAAGGGATGCACGCGAGAACCCCGACTTGGTGACAGGTATATTCACTATCAACAATCTTTTAGCTTCTGTCCTATTTGATACTGGTGCCGATAGAAGTTATGTATGTAGACACTTTTGTGATAAGATAAATTGGTCGTTAGTCCCTTTAAAAGAAAGTATGCTTGTCGAGGTAGCCAACGGTAAACTTGAAAAGGTTGACCAAATTGGACGAGGGGCTATTATTAATATAGCTGGTGCGAATTTCGAAATTGACTTGATACCTATCAAACTGGGAAGTTTTGACGTGATCGTTGGTATGGATTGGTTGACCAAAGTAAGGGCCGATATTATTTGTGGAGATAAAGCTCTTCGTATACCACAAGGAGATGGCGAGCTGCTGGTTATCTATGGGGAGAAATGTACGTCGAAGCTGAACCTCATTAGTTGCGTGAAGGCACAAAAGATTATGAAGAAGGGACGTTTTGCTGTCCTAGCACATGTGAAAATAGTAGAAACCGAGGTGAAGAGTGTGAACGACGTACGGATTGTGAACGAGTTTCCTGATGTCTTTCCAGAGGAGTTACATGGATTACCACCACCGAGGGCAGTGGAATTTCAGATCGATTTAGTGCCAGGAGCTGCACCTGTAGCTCGCGCACCATACCGACTTGCACCTTCCGAGATGCAAGAGTTACAAAGCCAACTACAGGAACTCCTAGATCGAGGATTTATTCAACCAAGTTCTTCGCTGTGGGGCGCACCTGTTTTGTTTGTGAAGAAGAAGGATGGATCCTTCTGTATGTATATCGACTACCGTGAACTCAACAAATTGACAATCAAGAATCGGTATCCTCTTCCCCGCATTGACGACCTCTTTGATCAACTTCAAGGATCAAGTGTTTACTCTAAGATCGATTTGCGATCCGGTTATCACCAGTTGAGGGTGAAGGAAAGTGATGTGATGAAAACTGCGTTCAGAACTCGTTATGGTCATTATGAGTTCCTCGTGATGCCATTCGGATTAACCAACGCACCTGCCATGTTCATGGACCTCATGAATCGTGTCTGCAAGCCGTACCTCGATAAGTTCGTTATCGTCTTCATAGATGATATCCTCATCTACTCCAAGAGCGAAGAAGAACATGAACAACATCTTCGATTAATGCTTGAACTCTTGAGACAAGAGCAACTCTATGCGAAATTCTCTAAGTGTGAATTTTGGTTGAAAGGAGTACAATTTCTGGGTCATGTTGTGAGCGACCAGGGTATCAAAGTTGATACCGCCAAGATTGAAGCCATCAGAAAGTGGGAGACCCCCACTACTCCAACTCACATCCGCCAATTCCTAGGTCTCGCCGGTTATTACCGAAGGTTTATCGAAGGTTTCTCTCTGATTGCGCGTCCTTTGACCGTGCTGACTGATAATGCTAAAAACGAACATATATTTCATAGCATTATTCCTCAAGAAAGACAAGCTTTTAGTTGCAATTGTTCTATTTAAAAGTGATATTCGTTTAAATAATAAAAGGTGAAGACGAAAGACAGATTCGACGAATTGAAGACGCAAACGACCAAAAAGCTCAAAAGTACAAAAGACAATCAAAGAGGTTCCAATTATTGATAAGAAACGTCTCGAAATTACAAGAGTACAAGATTTAAAACGCAAAGTACAAAATATAAAATTGTACGCAAGGACGTTCGAAAATCCGGAACCGGGACCAGAATCAACTCTCAACGCTCGACGCAACGGACTAAAAATTACAAGTCAACTATGCACATAAATATAATATAATATTTAAATAATTCTTATAATTATTTATATATTATAATAAATAATAAAAACCGTCGGCAAGAAAGACTCCAAAACAGAGTGAGCTGTAATTGCAAACTCCGCGACACGCGGAGTTTGAAGGCCAAAAGGGCCGCGAGTCGCGGAGCCCCAAATTCAGAAACCCCCTATAAAGCTCGCGCATTCTGATCGTAAAATATCATCTTTTTCTTCTTCTCCTCATACGTAAAATATATATATATATATATATTTATAATTTATATTTTAATTTTAATTATAATTCTAATAATAAGGGTATGTTAGCGAATGTTGTAAGGGTGTAAGTCGAAATTCTGTCCGTGTAACGCTACGCTATTTTTAATCATTGTAAGTTATGTTTAACCTTTTTACATTAATGTCTCGTAGCTAAGTTATTATTATGCTTATTTAAAACGAAGTAATCATGATGTTGGGCTAATTACTAAAATTGGGTAATTGGGCTTTGTACCATAATTGGGGTTTGGACAAAAGAACGACACTTGTGGAAATTAGACTATGAGCTATTAATGGGCTTTATATTTGTTTAACTAAATGATAGTTTGTTAATGTTAATATAAAGATTTACAATTGGGCGTCCCTATAAATTACCATATACACTCAATCGGACACGATGGGCTGGGTATTTATATGTACGAATAATCGTTCATTTAACCGGACACGGGAATGGATTAATAGCCACTAGAATAATTAAAACAGGGGTGAAATTATGTACAAAGGACACTTGGTATAATTGATAACAAAATATTAAAACCTTGGGTTACACTCAGTCGACAACCTGGTGTAATTATTAAACAAAGTATTAAAATCTTGTTACAGTTTAAATCCCCAATTAGTTGGAATATTTAACTTCGGGTATAAGAATAATTTGACGAGGACACTCGCACTTTATATTTATGACTGATGGACTGTTATGGACAAAAACCAGACGGACATATTAAATAATCCAGGACAAAGGACAATTAACCCATGGGCATAAAACTAAAATCAACACGTCAAACATCATGATTACGGAAGTTTAAATAAGCATAATTCTTTTATTTCATATTTAATTTCCTTTATTTTATATTTAATTGCACTTCTAATTATCGCACTTTTATTTATTGTTATTTAATTGCACTTTTAATTATCGTCCTTTTTAATTATCGCAAATTTATTTTATCGCACTTTTATTATTCGCAATTTCATTATCGTTATTAACTTTACTCTTAAAATTAAGTCTTGTATTTATTTATTATTTTACATTTGGTTTTAACTGCGACTAAAGTTTTAAAATCGACAAACCGGTCATTAAACGGTAAAAACCCCCCTTTATAATAATAATATTACTTATATATATGTTTGTATTTTTATAAAAGTAAACTAATATAGCGTTGAGCTTTGTTTAAAAAAGATTCCCTGTGGAACGAACCGGACTTACTAAAAACTACACTACTGTACGATTAGGTACACTGCCTATAAGTGTTGTAGCAAGGTTTAAGTATATCCATTCTATAAATAAATAAATATCTTGTGTAAAATTGTATCGTATTTAATAGTATTTCCTGCAAAAATTTAATAGTATTTTATACCCCTTAGCTTTGACATCAAGTATTTTTTGGCGCCGCTGCCGGGGAACTTTTCTAAACGCCGGAAGCGCAACGCTAATATATATAAAAAAAAAAAAAGATTTTTAGTTTACTTTTATTAAAATTCGTTTTTGTAAAAAAAAAAAAACGTTTTAAATATTCGAAAATATAAAAAGAAAAACAAAAATATAAATATTTTTAGGAGTTTGATAAATATTTAAGTTTTATAAAGTTTCTTTGTTTTTATTTTATAAAAACATAAGTTTTATTTAAGTATTTTGTTTTTATTTAAAAACATAAAATATATATATATATATATATATATATATATATATATATATATATATATATATATATATATATATATATATATATATATATATATGTATATATATATATATATATATATATATATATATATATATATATATATATATATATATATATATATATATATATAATTCTAGTTTTAAGATTTTTATTTATAAAATTATAAAATATTTCTATTTAGATATAAGTTTTTATTATATAAATACATTTATATAAAACAGAAAATTATAAAACAGAAAATAGAAAAAATAAATAAATAAATAAATAAAAACGCGTCGAAATTAAAAGCTGTCAGTTGAAATTCTGAACCCCGCGACTCGCGGGGTTTGATGCTTTAAATACCGCGACTCGCAGAGGGGACCTGACACACGACAGAAGCCCTAATCCTGCATTTATTACGGAGTATTATTAATTATTATTAATTAAATTGTATTAGGGTTAAATAATTAATTAATTTATTAGTTAATTTAAGTTTTAATTAATTTGTATTATTTAGTTTAATTAGTTTAATTAAATTATAAAATTAGTAGTTTTAATAAATAAATAATATAAAAATAATATTTTTATAAAAATTGTAATTTTTACAACTTTTTGTATATTTTTATATTTTGTCCCTTTTTAATCGTTTTAGAGTAATATTTGTATTTTTAGCTCATATTTAGTTTTAAATTTAGATTTTGCCATAGTGATTTTTACTTCTAGATTTTTAGGCTTTGCCTTAGAATTCCTTAAGTGCTTTTTCTTTAGACTAAGATTTAGGTGCTTTAGAATTTTGCGACGCCTTTTTAAGTTTTAGTTTCTTTTTAAGTAAATTCCATTTGGGATTTAGTTTTTCTTGTAAGCTTTAATATTTTTAGACGACTTTTACCTATGTATCAATTATCATTCCAATTAGTAATCTCAATTTGCGATTATAATTTTAAGTTAGTTGTAGTAATAAGGTTAGGTTAGTCAAGTATTTTTAAGTTTTTATAAGTTTCTTTTATTTTTCCGTCACCTTTTATTTTTCAACCATTTTTCTTTTTCAACCTTTTTCCGACGAACTCTTTTTCTTTCTTATTTCTCGCTATTCTAGTTTTAGGACATAGATTTTTATTCTACTTCTTATCTAAATTTCTTAAAATTACGAAAAATTTATTTTAAGTGGTTAAATTAATATACATCAAAATTTTCTGGTTCGTAGTAATAGTTGGATTTGTACATGGACCGGGTTATTGGAGCCAAACAGTCCTCAATTATATTGAGACCAAACGAATCCTTCCCCTCTGCTGCATCTTTTGGCTATTCGAAACGTGGGCAAAATCAGAAAAGTCTATTGATTGGATAACTTATTATAATTTTTCTTTCCTTTTTAAAACTAATAGGATATTCAGTGAATGCACCGAGCAAGACGTTCACCACCTTTTGTACGTTCACCACCTGTAACTAGATCGAGACATTTAGCAAATATTACTGCCGTTGATTTTTCTTTAGAATCGTCATCCAGTCAACCAAGTACTTCAGTTCAAATTTCCGATAATCCATTTCTTGAACCCGACCTCACAATTGAGAATTCGGAGAATATTCAGGAACGATTCGTAGATCCTGAACCATTAAACTTTCCTCCGGAGCCACCAATCATTCAAACAGAGATTGTTGAGGAACGAACCATTAAATCAGAATCATCTAGTGATACCGATTCAACAAATTCAATTATGGAGAATCTGGAACCTTTAAGTATGGAAGACCGAATGAGAGCTAAACGCACTGGCCAAGGTCACGCAATTACTCATCCAGACATTAATGCGCCAGATTATGAAATCAAAGGACAAATTCTACACATGGTGACTAATCAATGCCAATTTAGTGGTGCGCCGAAGGAAGATCCAAATGAACATCTACGTACCTTTAATAGGATCTGCACACTATTTAAAATCCGAGAAGTGGAGGATGAACAGATATATCTCATGTTATTTCCCTGGACTTTAAAGGGAGAAGCCAAAGATTGGTTGGAATCGTTACCTGAAGGGGCGATTGATACATGGGATGTTTTAGTTGACAAATTTCTTAAACAATTCTTTCCTGCATCTAAAGCCGTAAGACTTCAAGCAGAAATTGTTACGTTCACACAAAAACCGAATGAAACTCTATATGAGGCATGGACAAGATATGGAAAGTTGTTAAGAGGATGTCCGCAACATGGTTTAGACACCTGTCAAATAGTACAAATATTCTACCAAGGATGCGACATCACTACAAGGAAAGACATAGATATAGCAGCTGGTGGTTCTATTATGAAGAAAACCGAAACTGATGCTTACAAAATTATTGATAACACTGCTTCCCACTCACACGAGTGGCACCAAGAAAAAGATATCGTTAGATCATCTAAAGCAGCTAGAGCCGATTCTAGCCATGACTTAGATTCCATTTCCGCAAAGATAGATGCTGTGGAAAGACGAATGGAAAAGATGACTAAGGATATTCACTCAATACGAATTAGTTGTGAGCAGTGTGGAGGACCACATTTGACAAAAGATTGTCTCAGTATTGAATTAACAATGGAACAAAGAGAGAATATTTCATACATAAACCAAAGGCCTGGAAATAATTATCAGAATAATTATCAACCGCCAAGACCGATTTACAATCAAAACCAAAATTATAACAGAAATATTCCATACAACAACCAACAAGGTCCTAGCAATCAACAAGTATCCAATAATACTTACAATCAGCAACGACCTAATTTTCAAAACAAACCACCACAACAAACCGATGATAAAAAGCCGAATTTAGAAGATATGATGACGAAGCTAGTTGAAACTCAAACACAGTTTTTCACATCTCAGAAACAAACCAATGAACAAAATGCTCAAGCATTTAGAAATCAACAAGCTTCTATTCAAAATTTGGAACAAGAAGTAAGTAACCTAGCAAGGTTAATAGGTGAAAGAAAACTGGGAAGTCTACCTAGTAATACAAATGCTAACCCCCGGAATGAAACAGCTAAAGCTATTACCACAAGAAGAGGTACAACACTTAAACCACCAGAAATACCTGTAACTTCTGATGAAACTATTCCTACTCCACAAGAACCACAACCTGATCAAGATAAGGAAAAAGAACCGGTAGTTGAAAAGGTTAATGAAGATAACACAGCTAAGGCTAAACCTTATGTTAAACCATACCAACCACCACTTCCTTACCCGAGTAAAATGAAGAAAGAGAAACTTGAAGCCGAGCAATCCAAATTCTTGGATATGTTTAAACAGATAAATGTAAATCTTCCTTTCATTGATGTGATTTCAGGAATGCCTAGATATGCTTGAAAGTATTTCGTATGCCCGAGAGACATATTAAATTAATGTGGCTAATATGTTATGATCCAAGTCGGGTCATACCCAATAACAAGCTCACCGACACTTTATGTGTATTTATCTTAACAATTGGATCGTTAAATAAATACGCGACACTTGAACTTTTGAAAATCGGTTTTCTAAAATATTATCACTTGAGATAAATTATTTGGATAATTTATATTTGCAAAGGATCTAATTATTTATAGGTTTAAATAATTAAGATGTGTTATGTTTTATAAATTGGTTTATAAAAATTGCAAATAACAAAATAAATGCATGGTCTTTTTTTTTATTATTACAAGTTTTTTTTTAAAAACAAATCTTGTATAATATAGTGTGGTGGTGGCGGTTTTGCAAGCCCAAGGAAGACCACCCATGCTCATTTTGTTGCTTTCCACACAACACATTCTCTTAAGTGCATGTGGAGCTCATTAACCAAGTTTTTGACTCACAAATTCAAGTGATTAGCTTTGAAAACTCTCTTCTTCCTCTCCCTAACCTGCTGGCCGAATTTGAGGAGTGAGAAGAGAGGGTTTTGGCTTGCTAATTATGTTCATTAAGTGTCCAAAATCCTAACCAAATAATAGAAGGTGTTGGTGATTAAAAGCTTGGGGTATAACTACTTGAGGTTTCATCCATTTGAAGCTCTATTCTTCATCATCATCTTCATCATCAACTACATAGCTTGGAGAAGGTATAATCTCTTATCTATCTTGTAGTTTGTAAGTATGTTTCACAACTTGATCCTAATTGGGATTTAACTTTAATTGGTTAAAGTTTAACAAGTCTAAAATTGGTAATTAACTTGCTTCCGCTTTCTTAATTCTTAAAATGGTTTAAGTATATTATGAACTTGTTAAATCCCAACAATGGTATCTAGAGCCGAAGTTGTTGAAATATTCTTCGAGATGATTTATTAAACCCACTATAATTTTGCATTCTATGAACATGCATGAAGTAGAATGTAAAATTTTCGGTTTTGGGTGGTTTGTCATTTTGGCCAAAATCACTTGTGATTCTGCATTTTGTATTGTCAATCACTTGTGATTCTGTACTGCCAATCACTTGTGATTCTGTACTGCCGATCACTTGTGATTCTGTACTGCCAATCACTTGTGATTCTGTACTGCCGATCACTTGTGATTCTGTACTGCCAATCACTTGTGATTCTGTATTGCCTATCTCTTATGTAGTTAATGTTCACAATCTAAGCCTTGACCTTGTGTTTGGTTGCATGCATGGTTGATTGATATTTATTCAATTGGTTTGTAATAATATTTATTCATTTGGCATGTAATAATTCATTTGGTTATGTAATTTATTTTATATTTGGTATGTAAAATAGATTAGGTTGTAATTTCATTTTTTAGACATAATGTATTAGGATATATTTTGTAAAATGATGAAGAATGATGAAGACTTGAAGAACACATGAAGAAGCATTTGGATGCAAGGTTAAGTGGGAGATTTGAAATCTCCTACTTTGTGTAATTACCCCTTACCCGGTGGCGTTTTGTTTTCGGCTAAACAAAATGCTTGCAAAAGGCTTGATTGTGAACATGTTGTTTTGCATGCTTGGTTGTTTTGTATGATTATGTGGATTGTATGTTTGTATGCTACAAGTTAATCACACAAGTTAACAACAAGCAAAATGGCAATTTAATTGGTTAAATTATACATTAATTAACGACATGCAAAACTACAATTTAATTGGTTAAATTAAAAATGGCTAAAAGGACATTAATAAACGGTTATTAAGAACATGATTAGGATCATATATATAAAATGGTTTATAGACATGAAAATGGATTTCAAATGAACCATACACTAAATGCATGTTGGTGTATGGCATAAAAGTTTTCTCAAACTAGAATTAATGAAAACTTAAAATCCCTTAATCGACAAGGTAAACAAGTTTAACGCCATCCTTTTGTGGGACACTTAAACATAGTAGGGAACTCATAAATGGGATAAAGGTCACCTAACCGTTATGAGCTAACTAATATGGTTAAGGTAAAATTCGCATGCTTGTGGGATAAAGGTCACCTAACCACTTGTATGTTAATTTTACATGTTTACACAAGTAGGACGACTTGATTTGGGAATCATGAACTTAGGGTCACCGAAGCATGAGGAACAAATAGGCGTTGATGGGATAAATATGCCATGCAAAAGGATTGCATGATCCCATAATTTAGAAGTTGCAAAAGGATTGCAATTGTCATATAATGACTACCTAGCTAAATCAAATGACGGGATAAAGGTCACCTAACCGAAATTTGGTTACCGTTGGATTCTGAAATTTAATATATATATATATATCAATTGGATTTAAAGGGTATTGATTGTTAAATTTAAAATCGATACTTAAATGAACTTTGTTAAATTTTGTAGATGGCCGCCAATAACAACAACATGCAAAACGCACCTATTAACTTGAACAACCTATCGTTAAGGTCTCTCCTCTAGAAAGACAAACTCAACCATACGAACTTTATGGATTGGTTCCGCAATCTTAGGATTGTCCTCAAACTTGAGGATAAGGCGTATGTGTTGGAAGACCCCATTCCCGATCAGCCCGATGAGGATGATACGGAAGGCATGGCTTATTGGGATAAGTATTGCGCCGATTCGGTGCAAGTCGCTTGCCTAATGCTTGGGACTATGATACCCGAACTCCAAAAGGATTTCGAGCATCATACTGCATACGACATGATCACGCAATTGAAGGAGATGTTCCTTCAACAAGCTCGTGTCGAGCGCTTTGAAACGGTCCGAGCACTTCATGCATGTCGTATGGACGACTCCCAATCCGTTTCATCTTATGTCCTTAAGATGAAAAGCCTCATTGATCGCGCAAACCGTCTTAATCTCAACATATCTAATGAGCTAGCCACGGATCTTATCCTAAACTCCTTGTCAAAGAGGTTTGACCAATTTGTAATTAATTACAATATGAATGGGATGGATAAGACCATTGGCGAACTTCATGGCATGCTTAGGACGGCAGAAACTAGCATGGGTAAGAGGGCTTCACCCGTGCTAATGATCAATGATGGTGGGTCCAAAGGTAATAACACCTCTAAGCCAAAGGCGGCTAAGAGGAAAGGACCCGCCCATCATGGCAAGGAAAAGGGGAGGATGGTTACCCCAACCAAAAACAAGAACAAGAAGCAAAAGGTTGCCGGACAAGCAAACCCCAAGGAAGACCCGTGCTTCGGTTGCGGTGAAATGGGTCACTGGAAACGAAACTGCCCGGTCTACCTTAAGGAGTTGAAGGAAAAGAGGGATGCGGGGCAAACCTCAGGTAATATATATATGGTATATATAGAGCTTAGTATTACTTCTTCTAATACATGGGTATTAGACACTGGATGTGGAACTCACATTTGAAATTCTTTGCAGGGGTTCAAAAGAAGTAGCAAGCAAACGGGAACATCAAGTCTCTTTATGGGTAATGGAGCCAAAGTGCAAGTGAAGGCTCAAGGAGACTTTGTATTAAAGCTTCCAAGTGGTTTGGAACTTATTTTGAACAATGTTTTGTATGCACCGGATTTATGTCGAAACATTATTTCAGTTTCCCGTTTAAAACAATGTGGTTTTTATCTTAATTTTGTTAATGAGGATATCCACGTTTATTTAGATAATGTATTCTATTTTAAGGCTTCGCCTTCAAATGGAATTTATGAATTGGTTCATGATGACACATCATCTAGTAGCTCAATATACCATACTAGCACCAAGAAACTCAAAAGGGATTTGAGTGATTCCTACTTATGGCATTGTCGCCTTGGTCACATAAACAAGAATCGAATGCATACACTTCAAAAGAGTGGCCTTTTGAAATCAAATGAACTAGACTCATTTGATGTATGTGAATCTTGTTTACAAGGCAAAATGACTAAAGCACCTTTCAAAGGGACCTATGAAAGGGCTAAGGACTTATTGGGATTAATACATTCGGATGTATGTGGACCCTTTAAGCCCATAACTAGGAATGGTGAAAGATACTTCGTTACTTTCATTGATGACTTCAGTCGTTTCGGATATGTCTACTTGTTAAGACATAAGGACGAAACTTTTGAAGCATTCAAAGAGTATCAAAACGAAGTACAAAATCAACTCAATAAGACAATCAAGGTACTTCGTACCGATAGAGGAGGTGAATACCTAAGCGATGCTTTCCAAGATCATCTTAAAAGTTGTGGGATTATCTCGCAACTCACTCCTCCTGGAACACCCCAACTTAATGGAGTTTCTGAAAGGAGGAACCGAACCCTAATGGATATGGTTCGATCTATGATGGCTAGAAGCTTGTTACCTCTATCATTTTGGGGTTATTGTCTATGCTCCGCGGCTCGTATTTTAAATATGGCCCCAACCAAGAAAGTGGAACGAACACCTCATGAGATGTGGTTTGGAAAACCTCCATCTCTATCATACTTAAAGGTATGGGGATGTGAAGCTTATCCTAAGCGTTACGTCCCTAATAAGTTGAATGCTCGATCCACGAAGTGTATCTTCATAGGATATCCCAAGGATAATATGGGATATTATTTCTATGATCCATCCGAGCAGAATGTATTTGTTGCTCGGAAGGCGGAATTCCTTGAAACTAAGTTCCTAATGGAAGGAAGTAGTGAAAGGAAGATAGATCTTGAAGAGGTTCAAGATCAAGTAGATGATACACAATTGGCTGACACTAGCACTCAACATGAAAATGTTGAGAGTGATCAGATGGATGATCAAAATACACAAGACGTTCGCAGATCTGGTAAGATTAGTAATCCTCCTGAGAGATATGGGTTTCTCATGGATGGTTGCTATGTGGTTGATTTGGATGAACCATTAAACTACCAAGATGCTTTATCAAGGATTGATAAAGATAAATGGCAGGAAGCCATGAACGCTGAGATGCAATCCATGTATGACAACCAAGTTTGGGAACTTGTTACACAACCTGCTGGCTCAAGGCTAGTTGATTGTAAATGGCTTTTCAAAATGAAAACCGACATACATGGAAACTTGGATACATATAAAGCTAGACTTGTAGCAAAAGGTTTCACTCAAACTCAAGGGGTTGACTATGATGAAACTTTTTCGCCTGTAACAATGCTAAAGTCTATTAGGATATTACTTGCCATTGCTGCTCATTATGATTATGAAATATGGAAAATGGATGTCAAGACCGCTTTCCTAAATGGATATCTTGTGGAAGATGTCTATATGGTTCAGCCTGAAGGTTTTGTTGATCCGAAATATCCTAAAAAGGTATGCAAGTTAAAGAAGTCAATCTACGGATTGAAACAAGCATCTAGAATGTGGAATCATCGTTTTAATGAGGAAGCCGTGAAATTTGGCTTCATTAAAAATGGTGATGAAGCTTGTGTATATAAGAAAGCTAGTGGGAGCACTATCATGTTCCTTGTACTATATGTGGATGATATATTGTTATTTGGAAATGATATTCCGGCAATGCAAAGAGTTAAAACATGGCTAAGTAAATGCTTCTCCATTAAGGATCTTGGAGAAGCACAATACATTTTGGGGATTGGGATCTACAGGGATAGATTCAAGAAACTGATAGGTTTGAATCAAAGTGCATACATTGAAAAGATCTTGAAAAGGTTCAAGATGGAGAACTCTAAGAAAGGTTTGGTACCTATTCAAAGAGGAACACTCCTTAGTTCATTTCAGTGCCCCACCACGAAAGATGAACAAGAGAGAATGAAGAAAGTCCCATATGCGTCTGCCATTGGGTCAATCATGTATGCAATGATATGTACTAGACCGGATGTGTCATGCGCTCTTAGCCTGACAAGCAGATACCAGAATAACCCAGGAAACAGTCATTGGATTGCTGTTAAAAGTATATTGAAATACCTTAGGAGGACTAAGGATATGTTTCTAATATATGGGTCTGGTGAGGAGGAACTCGCTGTAAAAGGTTACGTGGACGCGAGTTTCCAAACTGATCGAGATGATTCTCGATCACAATCCGGTTATGTCTTCACGTTAAATGGAGGTGCAGTCTCTTGGAAGAGTTCAAAACAGGATGTTGTTGCTCTATCCACTACAGAGACAGAGTACATCGCCGCATCATTGGCAGCTCAGGAAGCTGCATGGATGAAGAAATTCATCGACGACTTAGGAGTAGTCCCTTCCATTCAGGACCCTCTTGAGATCTTTTGTGACAACGAAGGTGCGATTGCACAAATCAAGGAACCTCGTGCTCATCAAAAGACCCGTCACATTGAGCGGAGATTCAACTACATAAGGGATGAAGTTGAAAAGGGAAAGATATGTATTCACAAAGTTCACACAGATCTTAATATAGCGGATCCTCTCACGAAGCTCTTACATGGATCAAAACATGCAGGACATGTTTGTGCATTAGGGCTTCGATATTCTAGTGATTGGTCATGATCTGTTTTAAGTATTGTAACGGAACGAAATTGTTCAAACTCATTAATATAATTATGGTTTAATTTATTTTGAGTTAAGTTCCTATTTTGCATATTATATCCATGAATAAGCAATTATTCTAAATTCCGTAGTTGATCACATTTGT
Organism: Rutidosis leptorrhynchoides; assembly: GCF_046630445.1. Taxonomy (NCBI): domain Eukaryota; kingdom Viridiplantae; phylum Streptophyta; class Magnoliopsida; order Asterales; family Asteraceae; genus Rutidosis; species Rutidosis leptorrhynchoides. The sequence continues at coordinate 95,727,641 of NC_092343.1, read as the reverse complement.
GGGAACAAGTGTGAGGTTTAGACTATTATGAACTTTGATTAGTATACATTCACGGACTGAATGTGTGGAAAGATTGCAACCAAGGTTCATAGATATTTGTGGGATACAAATATTGGAAGACCCGCCCTCAAGATTTACTAAATGGAGCCTTTGTGGTTGATCACATGTAGTCTTGAGTAAAGGCGAATATCATTGTATCCTCTGACCTGAGATACATATTGGGTTCGGATATTTACCAAGTATTGTGCCTTGATTCATTCCTTCGCTATTCTGAAATATGGTAGTTCATAAGGAAGAGCTCAGGTATAATACAAGGTATATATTTAGGATGTATGTAGTCAAGATGGAATTTGTCCCTCTTATTCGTTGAGAGTTAGATGTCTAAGGCCTGATAAAGTTAATCTAGAAGAGAGTGATCACTCTGTATCTCTTGGATTTAACATGACATCTAGGACGAAAGGATATAATGAAAAGATTCACCTAATCATATTCGAGATGGGAACTTGAAAGGGATGATGTTATTGAATGGCACAAAGTCATAACATATTGGGGGTGATGGATGGTCGTTAGGTGGTATCCGTCACTTGCATTAATTTCTTATGTTTCTCGTGCAAGTGGGAGATTGAAAGTATTTCGTATGCCCGAGAGACATATTAAATTAATGTGGCTAATATGTTATGATCCAAGTCGGGTCATACCCAATAACAAGCTCACCGACACTTTATGTGTATTTATCTTAACAATTGGATCGTTAAATAAATACGCGACACTTGAACTTTTGAAAATCGGTTTTCTAAAATATTATCACTTGAGATAAATTATTTGGATAATTTATATTTGCAAAGGATCTAATTATTTATAGGTTTAAATAATTAAGATGTGTTATGTTTTATAAATTGGTTTATAAAAATTGCAAATAACAAAATAAATGCATGGTCTTTTTTTTTTTATTATTACAAGTTTTTTTTAAAAAACAAATCTTGTATAATATAGTGTGGTGGTGGCGGTTTTGCAATCCCAAGGAAGACCACCCATGCTCATTTTGTTGCTTTCCACACAACACATTCTCTTAAGTGCATGTGGAGCTCATTAACCAAGTTTTTGACTCACAAATTCAAGTGATTAGCTTTGAAAACTCTCTTCTTCCTCTCCCTATGTGGTGACCCGGAAATTTCGACTAAATTTAAACTTAATCTTAAATGATTAATGATTTCGACACGATAAGCAAAGCCTATGAAGTTGAATCTCAAAATTTTGAACTATTCAATTACCCTTCGGTTGTTCTCAATGATTCGCGAACCATTATATGTAAATAGATACATATATACTATAACTTGAAAACGTAACAAAGTTTTAATTGCATGATACCATATATTAAACTTATTGGTTTATATATCTATTTGAATGTATATGATTTCAAGTTATTTAGTAAACGATAGTAACATTCGTTTATTGATTCGATTGATATTTATATAAGTTAACTAAAGCGTTTAAGATGAACCAGTAAAACACTAATTTGCTACAGTGTTTTCAAATTGCCACATTACTCAAAATGTAACAGTGTTTTCGAAAATCACTATTTGCTACAGTGAAATTGACTTTGCTACAGTGAATTGCTACATTAAATTGGAGGATGCACTCTGGGCTTTTAGAACAGCCTACAAAACTCTAATTGGAACCACACCTTTTAGACTTGTTTATGGAAAAGCATGTCATCTTCCAGTAGAAATTGAACACAAAGCATTTTGGGCTTTGAAGACATGTAATCTTGATTTACATGAAGCCGGACGTCTACGATTAAGTCAACTAAACGAATTAGAAGAATTAAGACATGAAGCATACGATAATTCGTTAATCTATAAAGAAAGAACGAAGAAATGGCATGATAAAAGAATCAAAAGTTCAAAAGAATTTAAAGAAGGAGACAGAGTTCTTCTTTTCAATTCACGATTCAAGCTATTTCCTGGAAAATTGAAATCAAGATGGTCTGGACCATTCATAGTCAAAAGAGTTTTCCCATACGGAACGATAGAATTGATAAATTCAAATGGGATTGAATTTAAAGTTAATGGTCACAGAGTTAAACATTACATACATGGTCCGATGGAAGTCGACAACGAAGTTAATCACAATTTCGACACCACAGCTAACTAAGTGTGGGGAGAATCAAGTCTTTAAAGGATAATATGTATTTCTGTTAGAGTTAGATTGTCTGTTTTCGTGTAGTTCTCGAAAATGGAACCCGAATGGTCTTTCCCTAGCAGACCCTAAAGAACTAGTCTTCTCCCCCCATTCTGAATTTTTATTTTTTTTAGGTTTTTACGAAATGAAGACTGCCTGTGAACTAAACCATGGTCTAATGCTACACGCTTTGATCACTAAACGTAATAATGACATACTACCGAGTGAATTAGTATCAGTAATCAGAGAAAGAATGGACGGAGTTAGAAAAGAATCCAGATGCGAAGATAATAAGTTACAATTTGGTAAAGGAAAATCAAAATCCGCAGCGAAAAGAAGAGCACGACACCTAGAACGATGTCACAAATGCGGAAAATGGTCACATGGAGGTAAATGTTCAAATAATCAAACCTATTCAAACACTGAATTTGTTACTTTATGCAGAGACGGACCGTTCATATGTTTAGAAGAAAAGACACTGAATGCTCGAGGTTACGCCTATGTAGCCATGGAAAACCAATTAAACCGACTATCTTATGAATGGGATAGATCATATAACTAAGAAATCTATTTCACAGGTATGTCTGTACAGTTTTTATTTTTATTTTTATTTTTAACCTTTTGATAATAAACGCTAATTTGTTCGCTAAAAAGTATTAAATTGGTATTGAATAAAATTAGGTTTGGCGACCGAAATTATTGATATCATTCAAAAATTTATTACATCACTGCGAAATTTAACGTTTATTCTTAAGGTATAAATATCTTTAATCAATCAACCCAAAATATTTCAAAAATTCGTCATGAGTTAAATTAGGTCTTGGAACCGAAATTACTTTACCGAAAAGAGGGGCGCATATTTTTGATAATATTTGATTGACTAAAGTGGGATAAAAAGCCAAAAAGATTTTTAATTTTATTTTTACCATGTTTTTAAAATTAATATTTAAATCTTAAATTAATATTATAAACTTTGTAAAAACAATATATTTAAAATTGTAAATATTTGAAAAATTAATATAAGTTTGGTATGAATTTATAAATTTTTAAATTAAGTTTGGTGTGAATTTTTAATTTTTAAAATATGAATTTTTAATTTTATGCATTTCAAATTTTAAGTTTGGTGTGAATTTTTAATATTAATTTTGAATTTTATATTTAAGTTGTGTGAATTTAAAAAAAAAAATTACTTTATCTCATTAAGTTAAAAATATGATTTTTAAAATTCGTCGTAAGTTGAAGACTAGGTCTTTGAACCGAAATTGCTTTACCCGAGAGAGGGACGAGAACTTTTATTATCATTATTTTTAATCTCATTGAATTAAAGTATGCCAAAAACATTAAAAAAAACCCCAAAAATATTAGCTTTTAAAACAATCGCTACAAAAAGACAAATTTTAAATTTTGTCGAGGGACGGACTAGGACATCGATCCGAAACGACCTCGTCCTAAATAACAAGGGAAACAAAATTTTAAAATTAAGTACTTAATTGTTTTATAAGTTAATGATTATAAAAAAAAAAAAAAAAAAAAACAAACTCCGCGACTCGCGGAGTTTGAAGGGTCCAAACACCGCGAGTCGCGGAGGGACCAAAACCCAGAAAAAAATAAAACGTAAAAAAACAGAGCAGTTCACTCCCCCACCCAAAAATACTGCGAAGAACAGCGAAAAAACCCACGAAAAACCCGAAAAAAAACCCCCCAAAATCACAATTTTTATCCGTTAATCACCAAATCTTTTACTAAAATCATGTTGAGAAGGATGCTATCTAGGAATTACTCAAGAAAAACGGTAAATTTCTATACCTAAACACCATTTAATCCGAAATTTGGTGTTCTTGAGCAATTTTTTCCCCAATTTGATTTTGATGCTTTTTAGTGTAATTAGGCTTAAATTGTTTATGTATTATGCTTGTATAACCTAGATTGATGCTGTTTAACATGATTAGAAGCCTTAAAATTCAAATTTTGAGTAATCTAGGGTTTGTGTTCTTGAGCAAATTTGGGGCTTTTTGATATAAACAGGTTATGGCCGATTTTTGTCATGAATTGTTGCTAAATTAAGTAGTGTAACATGTCTAGGTAGTTAAATGATCCAAACTTTGAGCCTAAACATGATTTTGAGAATTAAAGTGGACTTTTTCAAGTCTAAAATTCATGAACTTGATTTTTGAAAGATAATGCCATTTGAGACTTGTTTAATTGCTAGTAATGATTATTTTGACATGTTATTTGAGTTGAATGCTTATGAACTTGGCGAACATTTTCGTATATGCTTATTTGAAAAAGTATAGATTTGATGAAAATATGAAAATGAGCTTAAGTTTGATATAAATTGATCATGTCATTGTAATTATTTTGATTGATGATTTTGCTGACACTAATGCATATTTGGATGCACAAAAATTGTGTTTGATGTGTTTTGCAGACTGAAAGGGGTAAATCTTCATCCCAAGCTCGCAATGCTCCTGCTGAGAATGCGGAACAACAGGAGGTGGATAACTACTACAAGCAGGATATACCTCATCCAGTCATGACCTTTTCCGATATGCACTTGGAAGAGTTGCACCCGAACCTGAGATTTGACAGACTTTGGATAGATTATCCAAAATATCAAAGGGGTTTGCATACTCTTCATTCTAAGGTTGTTGAGGTACCAAGGGTCATAGAATGGGGACCCTTAGAAGCTGTAGAATTGGCCGGGCCAATTAGGGAATTACTTGTACAGAGGTATGGTAATTCTACTTTTAATGACTGGGTACGTTTATTCACCATGCGTAGACCTGTATATAAAGTATGGTGTGAAGAATTGTTGTGTAGTATAGAGTTGAATGATCGGGTAGCTAGTTTAACCGATCGTTCTTTTATTAGATTTTTGTTAGGCGGTTCGATGCGCCACATGTCTTTACTAGACATGGCTCAGGCTTTACGTATATATACGCCTGAGGAGTTAGCATCTGCCGATTGTAGAGGGTTGATACTAAACGGTAGAAAGATAGATGAAAATTTTGATACACACGGTGTGTGGAGTCAAATGACAAGCCATCACCGTTTCAAAGGGGGAAATTACTCTTATTTGGATATAGATAGAGCCGAATTAAGAGTGATTCATAGGTTTTTAGCCAATTCGATTACACAAAGGGGTAAGAACAAGGAAAAAGTAAATGAACAGGATTTGTTTTACCATATGTGTATTCGAGACCCACAAAGCGCTGTAAGTATACCATATTGTGTGGGTTATTATTTATCAGCTATGGTTCGGGGGATGCGACCGCATAGCATAATAGGAGGTGGTATTTTTATTACTTTGATTGGTGAATATCTCGGTGTGGATATAAGTCAGGGGGATTATTAGTAGAAGAACTGGAACCCCGCGATACTATAGGTTTAAATGTATACCATGGTGCGAAAGTTTTGAAGAGGCGAAATAACGCCGCAGTACCATACCATGGTAGACATCCACAGGTTGAGAGAAACCAACAGCAAGGTAATGTAGGAGGGGGGAATGAGATGCAAGAAATGCAAAGGTTTATAGCTTCTCAGGAATACGAAAATGCTAGACAGAGAGCATTTGAAGATTGGCAAGTTCATCAGAACCAAATCATAGCTCATTGCTAACATATAGGTAGAAACTATATTCCTACACCGAAACCCATCTTCCCTCCCTGGTCTATAGAGATGCAGCCACCATATCCTACGTATAACCCTGCCGAAGCATTCTATAGCACCTATAGTTATGCCTGGAACCCCTATTGGTACCAGTATCATCCCTAGTATACTTATTTTTTTTTTTTGTAATTTGTAATTATTGATACGTTTAATACTTTTGTTAATATTGTAATCATTTTTATAATTGTCTAACTTTTATTCTTAGATTTTAATAATTTTTGAATGTGGGGTAATATACCAAACTTCAAAAATATGTATATATGTTTGCAGTTTATCTTATGTACACAACAGGGTAAAACAACGCATTTTCAAAGACTGGCATTAAGTTCAGCAAAAGCAACTAATTTTGACGACAAGATGCAAAATATATGTGAAATAACAACAAGACGGAATGAACAAATGATGTGCACCATTTATCATTCAGCAAACAAACGCCAATATATTTGGAAACTTTGGTAAAAATTTAATCATTTTCAGACAAATCACCCTCAATAATTTAAATTATTACTGATTTCTTGCAAATGAGGGCATTGCAAGATCTTAAGTGTGGGAAGGGGTTAAATTCTTTCGGATTTTAAAATTTTTTACTTTATACACTTGGTTACCATTAAAAATACTAGTAAAGCAGTAGTTGTATTAGAATCTAGTGCTCTCTGATAATAAAGAACAGCCCTAGTCTTATATACTGACTACCCAATTCTAGTAAAATTTTTCAAAATTTTCAATTAAATGAACTCAAAATCATGTTTATACATATTTATGAACGATAAAACTAGGTTTTAACACCGAAATTATTGTTACCTCGGAAAGGACATAAATTGAGAAACAAACCAAAATGTTAAAATTCATTTAAAATGGAATAGAGGACGATAAAAAGGAAAATAAAAGCCAAGTGTGGGAAAATTTACCAAGTTATCTTAAACATATGTCACATATATCTGTAACAAATAACTGAAAATACTTTTGCTTTGGACTAAACTAAACTGTTTTACCCGATGAAAGAAAAGAAGAGATGGATCTACACGATGAATCAATTCCATCATTAAAAGGAAGTAAAGTCTTCCGAAAAAGAAACGCGCTTCTTGATTTAGGTCATGAAGTTGTCGTCCAGGCCAGCTGTAGGTTGACGAAAAATCCAGAAAAGTCATCACTAAAATCAGCAGGAAATCCACGGACCTCAGCATTAAACAGGGTCGTCAAGTGGTCAGATTTATCCTAACCATGAGAAGGATTTATCTCGTACAATGGGGGGGCACCATGCAAATTAGCTGGATAAGACTAATGAATCAGATCCCCAGAAAGGATAATCTCCTTAAAGATTAAAAATCAGCTTTTAAGACTGATATTACTCAATCCTAGAGATTGACCTTAAAGATTGAGAATTCAAACTCATGGAATTCAATGATATCTAAACTCGATCTTGAACGAGAAAATATTTTGATCAAAATTACAAACCGATTTGTTTTCTGAAAACCCTATTTTCAATGCGTTCATTACCATTGAACGTAAAATCCTAGGAATTCACCTGGAATTCATTAGGTCACCTGAACTAAAACGGGTGTCAACCGTAAGAACGGTGGTTGTATAGTGGTCAAAGACAGGACCTTGTGCCATACCGAAAAATTATAAGGGTGAGCTTTACTATTGCTCCTACCAAGAATAGTAATTGCGTCCGACACGTTATAGACCATAATTAAAAGCATGTCAGGGGACATTTCCTTAACAGTTGTTTGTTCAACGCTTTCCTTTACAACCGGACGGTAGTTTACCGAAAGGTAATATACGGGACAAGTGAACTGGACGTGTTGCTTTCCAAATACAAGGTTAGCAAGTGGGTGACACAAAACCATAAGTTTTGAGCTAAAATTTTCAAATCTGAAACCCACCAAACCCACAAAAATATTTTGCAAACACCGGTAAAGGGTTATCCCGGAAAACTTATCTAGGGTAAAAACTAGATTTAATTTTCAAAAGATCAAATGTTTTCATAAAGATCCAATTTCCTTAATGGATCTAAATTTTTATAGTCATGTGGGACTGTAAACCATATCGTTACTACCATTGTTTATACCGCCGTATAGAAAATCACTGATGTACAAAGTGTGAAGAATAAAGAAGTGATTCTAGTATTTCAAGACGATAATGCTTGAGGACAAGCAACGCTCAAGTGTGGGAATATTTGATAATGCTAAAAACGAACATATATTTCATAGCATTATTCCTCAAGAAAGACAAACTTTTAGTTGCAATTGTTCTATTTAAAAGTGATATTCGTTTAAATAATAAAAGGTGAAAACAAAAGACAGATTCGACGAATTGAAGACGCAAACGACCAAAAAGCTCAAAAGTACAAAAGACAATCAAAGAGGTTCCAATTATTGATAAGAAACGTCTCGAAATTACAAGAGTACAAGATTCAAAACGCAAAGTACAAAATATAAAATTGTACGCAAGGACGTTCGAAAATCCGGAACCGGGACCAGAATCAACTCTCAACGCTCTACGCAACGGACTAAAAATTACAAGTCAACTATGCACATAAATATAATATAATATTTAAATAATTCTTATAATTATTTATATATTATAATAAATAATAAAAACCGTCGGCAAGAAAGACTCCAAACCAGAGTGAGCTGTAATTGCAAACTCCGCGACTCGCGGAGTTTGAAGGCCAAAAGGGCCGCGAGTCGCGGAGCCCCAAATTCAGAAACCCCCTATAAAGCTCGCGCATTCTGATCGTAAAATATCATTTTTTTCTTCTTCTCCTCATACGTAAAATATATATATATATATTTATAATTTATATTTTAATTTTAATTATAATTCTAATAATAAGGGTATGTTAGCGAATGTTGTAAGGGTGTAAGTCGAAATTATGTCCGTGTAACGCTACGCTATTTTTAATCATTGTAAGTTATGTTCAACCTTTTTACATTAATGTCTCGTAGCTAAGTTATTATTATGCTTATTTAAAACGAAGTAATCATGATGTTGGGCTAATTACTAAAATTGGGTAATTGGGCTTTGTACCATAATTGGGGTTTGGACAAAAGAACGACACTTGTGGAAATTAGACTATGAGCTATTAATGGGCTTTATATTTGTTTAACTAAATGATAGTTTGTTAATGTTAATATAAAGATTTACAATTGGGCGTCCCTATAAATTACCATATACACTCAATCGGACACGATGGGCGGGGTATTTATATGTACGAATAATCGTTCATTTAACCGGACACGGGAATGGATTAATAGCCACTAGAATAATTAAAACAGGGGTGAAATTATGTACAAAGGACACTTGGTATAATTGATAACAAAATATTAAAACCTTGGGTTACACTCAGTCGACAACCTGGTGTAATTATTAAACAAAGTATTAAAATCTTGTTACAGTTTAAATCCCTAATTAGTTGGAATATTTAACTTCGGGTATAAGAATAATTTGACGAGGACACTCGCACTTTATATTTATGACTGATGGACTGTTATGGACAAAAACCAGACGGACATATTAAATAATCCAGGACAAAGGACAATTAACCCATGGGCATAAAACTAAAATCAACACGTCAAACATCATGATTACGGAAGTTTAAATAAGCATAATTCTTTTATTTCATATTTAATTTCCTTTATTTTATATTTAATTGCACTTCTAATTATCGCACTTTTATTTATTGTTATTTAATTGCACTTTTAATTATCGTCCTTTTTAATTATCGCAAGTTTATTTTATCGCACTTTTATTATTCGCAATTTCATTATCGTTATTAACTTTACGCTTAAAATTAAGTCTTGTATTTATTTATTATTTTACATTTGGTTTTAACTGCGACTAAAGTTTTAAAATCGACAAACCGGTCATTAAACGGTAAAAACCCCCCTTTATAATAATAATATTACTTATATATATGTTTGTATTTTTATAAAAGTAAACTAATATAGCGTTGAGCTTTGTTTAAAAAAGATTCCCTGTGGAACGAACCGGACTTACTAAAAACTACACTACTGTACGATTAGGTACACTGCCTATAAGTGTTGTAGCAAGGTTTAAGTATATCCATTCTATAAATAAATAAATATCTTGTGTAAAATTGTATCGTATTTAATAGTATTTCCTGCAAAAATTTAATAGTATTTTATACCCCTTAGCTTTGACATCACTGACTCACAAGGGTAAGAAGTTCGTTTGGGAACCCGCACACAAAACAGCATTTCAAACTTTGAAAAAGAAGTTAACCACCGCACCTATCCTATCACTTCCTGAGGGCAGTGACGACTTTGTTGTTTATTGCGATGCATCGAAGAGTGGTTTTGGTTGTGTACTGATGCAACGATCAAAGGATATTGCCTATGCTTCTCGACAATTGAAGATTCACGAGCGGAACTACACAACTCACGATCTCGAACTTGGAGCCGTTGTCTTTGCGCTCAAATTATGGAGACACTATTTGTATGGAACTAAAAGTACTATCTTCACCGATCACAAGAGTCTTTAACACATCTTCGATCAGAAGCAACTGAATATGAGACAGTGTCGATGGATCGAGACGCTTAACGACTACGATTGTGAACACCGTTATCACCCTGGCAAGGCCAATGTTGTAGCTGACGCTTTGAGTCGAAAGGAGAGGACGGTACCTCTTCGCGTTCGGGCTCTGAACATCACCATCCATTCGAACCTCAACAATCAGATCCGAGTAGCCCAAGATGAGGCTCTCAAGGAGGAGAATATATCTCATGAACATTTGAACATACTTATCTCTCGATTCGAGGTTAGAGATACTGGACTTCGATGTTATGCCGGAAGAATTTGGGTACCTCGTTATGGAGATCTACGGAACCTTATACTTGATGAAGCACACAAATCGAGATATTCGATTCATCCTGGAGCGGGCAAAATGTACTACGACCTTAAAGAACAGTATTGGTGGCCGCATCTTAAGAAGGACGTTGCGACTTATGTTGGTAAGTTTTTGACTTGCTCGAAGGTTAAAGCCGAGCATCAGAGACCTTCTGGGTTACTTCAGCAACCGGAAATCCCGCAATGGAAGTAGAAAAGAATAACAATGGATTTCATCACCAAGCTACCAAAGACGGCGGGCGGATACAATACCATCTGGGTTATCATTGACCGTCTTACCAAATCTGCACACTTCTTAGCCATGAAGGAAACGGATACGATGGAGAGACTTGCTCAACTATACATCAAAGAGGTTGTATCTCATCATGGTGTACCTTTATCGATTATCTCAGATCGCGATCCCCGATTTGGCTCTAGATTTTGGCGTTCTTTACAAGAAGCCATGGGAACTCGTCTCGACATGAGCACGGCTTATCACCCACAGACAGACGGGAAAAGTGAACGGACGATTCAGACCTTGGAAGACATGTTGCGTGCATGTGTCATTGATTTCGGAAAGGCCTAGGAAAGGCATTTGCCGTTAGCCGAATTCTCGTACTACAATAGTTATCACTCGAGCATTAATGCTGCACCTTTTGAAGCATTGTATGGCCGTAAGTGCCGATCTCCTATTTGTTGGGCCGACGTAGGCGAAAAGCAAATCACCGGACCCGAGGTAGTCCACGAAACGACGGATAAGATTGCTCAGATACAAGCGAGACTTAAGACTGTCCGCGATCGTCAAAAGAGTTATGCCGATCTTAAACATAAAGACTTTGAATTCAACGTTGGTGATCGTGTAATGTTGAAGGTTGCACTTTGAAAGGGTGTGATCCGTTTTGGAAAACATGGAAAGTTGAACCCACGATACATTGGTCCTTTTGAAATCTTGGAACGTGTTGGACCCGTTGCTTACCGTTTGGATCTACCAGCACAATTAAGCTCAGTTCATCCTACCTTCCACGTGTCAAACTTGAAGAAGTGTCTTGCTGCACCCGAACTTATCATACCACTGGAAGAACTTACAATTGATGACAAACTCCACTTTGTGGAAGAACCTGTTGAAATTATGGATCGTGAGATCAAAACTTTGAAACGCAACAAGATTCCGATCGTCCGAGTACGATGGAATGCCAAACGAGGACCTGAGTTTACTTGGGAATGAGAGGATCAAATGATGCAGAAGTATCCTCACCTTTTCCCGACTCCTCCATCTACCTCAGCTTAAAATTTCGGGACGAAATTTTCTTTAACAGGTGGGTAATGTAACGACCCAGGATTCTCCAACATTTATTTATTAATAATTATTATTATTAATACGTGTGATTAAACGAATGTATGTTATTACATTTACATGTTGCCATGACTACCCGTACTTGATTCTTTAATGCCCGAAACGTCCTTGTGACACGCGTACATTACACGAATAATATTTTTAGAATATTATTTACATTCATGATTAGTTTTATTAATCATTTTGATTAACTATGGTTATTAGTTAACTACTTGGGCTTTAGTTGGAATAATTTGTGAATTACTTGAACTTGGGCTTGCTAAATGTTGTGGACTCATGGTTATGGACTTATAAGCCCACCCTACACCTTAATGGACTTAATTAGCCCAACACCCATGTAAGTACTACCTTAGGATTTAACTAGATGAAAAACTTAGTAAAAATATATTTACCATTTACTTGCACCTCATCCCCATACAAGCACCCTTAATTACCATCCTTTTAGTCAATAAGTATGCAAGTAGTAGTGGGCATCTCCCACCCTCATTGGTGGTGGAAAATCACGGCCACAAGGCATGGGGAGGGAGGTTTTTGGTTTCCAAGTTTGACTACATAAACTCTTGTTCCACTTCACCCTTTCACACTTCAACCTTGCATCTATTTTCTCTCTTTTTCTCTCTAGTTCTTGTAAGTATTATGAGCAATTCTCTCTTCTTTCTCCTTGCTAAAACTGAACCACAACACCCCTTTAATCATCATCATTTACTTGTTGTTACTTGTTCTTGTTATTGTTACTTACTTGTAGTTGTTTTGATTACTAGTTCCTTATTTTTACGTACAAATTACTAAGAAGCAAACTTTCTAGTTTGATTCTTCATTTATCTTGTGTTAACAAGAACATGCAAGAACAAAACTCCCAAGTTTATGTTCTACCTCTATTGTTTTAAAAGATTGTAAGTTCGTGGTTGTAAAAATCATACTTGAAGCTCATGTTGTAAACTTTAGAGTTTACTTCCTTAAAGATCGAGACTTAGGTTTGAATCTTTAAAAGTATGAAACCCATGAACTTACTACTTGTGTAATTAGTTATTTCTCCATTTGTTCATGTATTAAAATCGTGATTTTGGTTGTAGATGGTCAAATGTTACAAGTTAACTTTGATATCATTTTTCTTGAACTAAAGATAAACATTAAAAGGTTCAAGAACATAAAAATTTACTTAATAACTTTTGGGTCTTGGATCTTCAAGATCAAACTAACCACTTAAGATCTTGATTAGTTAGTTTATTTTCAAGTTTGTAGTACAATATTACTTTTCTAATTCATGCATGTGTTGAATCTATGATCTTGATGCAACTTTGGTTCATCAAACTTCATACAACTCTTATGTGAGTTGTGCTTCATATCATAGACTTACACTAGTGTTATGATGGTTAAATCTTGGTTAAGATGATGCAAACACATCAATGAGTTGTACACTTGAAGCTATATGCATCAAGGATGAGAACCATGATGAACATCAAGCACCAAGACCACCAGAACTCACTTTTAACTTCCTGTTTTCTGTTTACAGACCTCTGTCCTACTGTTTCTGTAACAGACCAGTAGACCTGGGCTACTGAGACCTTTATTTTTAAATAGATCTTTTTGAGTAGATAACTTTTCATATAATACTCGTCTTAATCCGAGTTACGGTTTAGAATCTATGGCCCTCCGAACGTCACTATGTCCATTTATTTTTCTATTTTCTGTTTATAGTTTATGTTTTTATGGTTTCTGTAACAGAACAATACACCTGGGTTACTGTAACCTTGATTTTTAGATATCTCAGTTTGTGTAGATAACTTTTCATATAGGACTCGTCTTAATCCGAGTTACGGTTTAGGATTTATGGCCCTCCGATCGTCACTATGTCCTTTTAACGTTGTGCAGAAATTTCTGACCTACTCGCACTTAGACCGTCGCCACGGTCAAGCGAAGACGAGTTTGCTTCTGTAAATTTTACCACACTTAAAGGACTCGTATACGGAGCCATAGCCACTGGTCTCACCTTATTTCAGTAGGTGTAGAGGCTGTGGTGACTGACCGAACTCAGCCCTTGTTTTAAACTACTTTCATGAATGAAACTTACTTTACGCCTTTTGTTTGATGATGAATGATGATGACCCTTAAGACCTTATTTACATGCTTTTAAACCTTTTGGGACAATTTAATGACTTAGTACTATTTGACTTAGGTTGAGGACCTTCGGACCGATTACTTGCACACCTTTTCCGAACCGACTTTACGACTACATTATCATTGTGAGTTATAGCATCCTTTTTTACTTTAACTATTTGGGACTGGGAATACATGCACGTTTTATGTTTTACATACTAGGCACAAGTACTTAAAAACTTATATATGTGTGGGTTATACAACGGTACAAACATTCCCTTTATCTCGGTAACGTTTAATCATTGGTTTTTGAACCGTGAACGAGAATCTTAGATATGGATCCATAGGGTTTGACATCCCCACTCAGGCTAGTCGCGCTAGCATTTAACGAGTGATTAATACTTCGTAATCATACGCACTTTCCAAGTGTACTTTCAGGGGGTATAAACATTAAGTTAGTTACCAAGTGCCCACGGTTAAGCATATACTTTATCATATCGTTTTGAAACGCTCTTTGTAGCACTGAAATCTCGTGGCCTACCTTACATACTGTTATACTTAAACTATAGCTCACCAACCTTTGTGTTGACATTTTAAGCATGTTTTTCTCAGGTGCTTGAGGTTAGCTTCCGCTGTGTACTAGTCATGCTGTAGACACCCGCTGCTTAGAGTTGTCATCGCATGAACTACTTTACCTTGCATTCAAACTTTAGTACTTTTGAATTATGACTTGTAACGACCATTGTGGTCACATACACTTATTATTTGCTTCCACTTAGTGAAGCATGCTTTTGGATTGTAAAACATTTGATGTCGGTTATGACATCACCTTTTTATCGTGAATGCAACTTATTTTATTACAGCATATAGTACTTAACCTTGTAATGATCCTGTTGTTGATGATTCGTACACGATGGTTTTGTACGGAGCATCACAAATATCTTTAATATGAGCAAATACACAGCGGAAGATTTCTTTTATACCTGAGAATAAACATGCTTTCAAGTGTCAACCAAAAGGTTGGTGAGTTCATAGGTTTATCATAAAATAATAAAATTCATCATTTTGATAGACCACAAGATTTAAATCCTGCATAGTACAAATGGGCCTGAATCCTATACCCACCTGTAATATACATGCGATATCTTTTAAATACAGTACACCTTTCTCGTGTACGAAATCATCTTTCATAAATCTTAGTAACCGTACACATATCTTGTGCACAAAAATAACATACACATAACCTGTGTATAAAATCATTCTCTCGATACATAACATTCACTTTTCATTGCTTTCAAAGCTTCGCTTGGTAACCGACCTTAACATATAATGCGCATAATAATATCCCCAAAACAGAACATCTCGTCTGTATAATAATCATATAAACTTCGAAGTACTAAACACCACGCCCACTAGCTCTTCCGTCTAGTGAACATTCTGGGTGGGGGTGTTAAACCTTGTAGCTACCTTTAGGATTCGTGTCAATTAGGCGTGCACTAATTCTCAAAATTAGTGATGTTCCCTAATTCTTAGGTTACCAAGCAATAATAATCAGGGGAAAAATATTCATATCAATTGTGGCAATTATCACGTCCACATAATTCAATGGTGGCAATTATCACGTCCACATAATTCATTCGAGGAATGTTTTGCTTGTGTCTATCTCGTCAAACATTTATAAGAGTATTTCATGTATTCGCAGTTCAAAATGTATTTCAAAAGTATTTAATAAAGCAGTTGTAAAAGTAGCGCATGTATTCTCAGTCCCAAAAATGTAAAGAGTAAAAGGGAATCAAATGAACTCACCATACTGTATTTTGTAGTAAAAATACATATGACAACATTTAACAATGCAGGGTTGGCCTCGGATTCATGAACCTATATCATTTGTATATATATATTAAAACATATAATCATAACTGAACCAATTTATTTATTATATCCTTAATTTATATATATTATGTATATTTAATTTGTGTATATATTCAAAATGGTTAATATTTATATAGTTATATTAATATATCTATATTTATATACATACTTGTTTAATGTTATATTTGAAAATTTATAGTTTGTTATTTGTAAGTATTTATATAAATAATATTAGTAAGTTTGAGGTATATAGTTATGTGAAATTTTAATATAATTATAGTATATGTAATAAGTATATTTTTTTTATGTACAAAAATATTTATCTGCTTAAAAAGGTAGTTTTTTTTATATTAATAATGATAATATTAATAA
The DNA here is from genome assembly GCF_046630445.1 of Rutidosis leptorrhynchoides. Taxonomy (NCBI): domain Eukaryota; kingdom Viridiplantae; phylum Streptophyta; class Magnoliopsida; order Asterales; family Asteraceae; genus Rutidosis; species Rutidosis leptorrhynchoides. The sequence goes on along the minus strand of NC_092343.1, from coordinate 95,711,245 downwards.
TCATATTACTTAATAACAATAGTTATTTTGATAATGATATTAGTAATAACAATAATAATAATAATTATAATTGTAATTAGGGTTATGATAACAATAATATTAATTGATAACTACTACTTATATTAACGATAATAACTGATTTTCATAATAATTATTTTTAATACTAATACTAATAATAATTCTAATACTTATTGATAATAATAATAATAACAAAAATGATAAGTGTGATAATAACAATAATAATAATAATATTCATAATAATAATAGTAATAATACTTAAATGATTAAAATTAACAATAATAACTATATTAATAATACTTGTAAGACTAATAATAATAATAATAATAATAGTAATGGTGATATTACTTATTAATAACTAAAATAATAATAATGGTAATTATACTATAAATTTTTAATATAATACTAACAACAATTAAAAATAACAATAACAATAACAATAACAATAACAATAACAATAATAATAATAATAATAATAATAATAATAATAATAATAATAATAATAATAATAATAATAATAATAATAATAATAATAATAATAATAATAATAATAATAATAATAATTTTGGTAATAAAAACTACTTCAAACAAGCTTTTCTCAAAACAAAATGCCTCGAGCCGGGCTCGAACCCGAGACCTCTCATTACCCTTACACCCTCACAAACCATCCTGCTGCTCTTTACTTTTCTGATTAACATCATTTCCAAATAATTATAACCCATTTTTTTCTATCTGTTTTCTATTCCTCCTTCTTCTTCCTTTAAAAAGACAGACTCGACCAAGAACAACAACCAAAAATTCAAGTTACCAAATTAATTTAGAACTTGAATTGCATATAAATGACTTATTGTGATTGTTATAAAATTAACAGAAACAAGAATTTTGAAAAATTAAACGATAATAGATCGTCAAGAACACCCAGGAACTTCAAACTCGATTTTGCAATCCAGACCTTTTTAGATGAAAATTATAAAATGAATTATGTTTTAAATCACCCATAGAAACTTTATGAATCTTTAATTTCAACTGAAACAACCTTTAAAGCTTTAATTTAATTTTCAAATTCACGGTTGACTTTTTATTCAAAACTTTTGACTTGTGAATTCGAATTCGATAACAAAAATTGGATCTTGAAACCTTGCAGACAGTGTAATTACAAGATTTATAACTAAACTGCATTGTTAGATTTTTAAATCTAATTCGAATTCGTGATTTGACTAAAAAGATGAACACACAGAGTATCGAGCTGTCTGTTCTTATCAATTCTATTTAATTCGTCTAATTTAGAGTAGCTGGATTTGATATTTGATAATGTTGAGGAAAGACTTGAATGACTTGTATCAATAACCAAGACTATCGATTTATATATCAATTTTGTCGACATAAATAAAATCAGAAGAAAAAATAGGGATAGCGAAGTGTAACAAAATTTTGGATTTATTCTTGGATTAGGTTGTGATTTGTACTGAGTTTGAGCCAGAAGGACAAATCAAATATAGTAGGATAGGTACATGAAACTGACTTTTGATTCTTTCTTTATGTACGTATGAGTTTTCATAATTATTATTAATAATTAATAATTATAATTATATTAATTATAATCTAAATACAAATAATAATATTAATAATATTTATTATTAATAATGAAATACAATAACAAAATAATAACAATATTAATCAAAATAATACTAATAGAAAAAAAATGATATCGATTTTAATGGTAGTTAATAATAATATAAATAACAAGAATAATTATATTTATTAATAATAAGATTGATAAAAGTATTAATAATAACATTAGTAATTATTAATGATAATAACAATAATAATGATATTAATAATAATAACAATAATATTATTAATGATAATAATACTAATTATATTAATATTATTTATGATAATAATAATATAAGTAATAATATTATAACCACTTATATATATATATATATATATATATATATATATATATATATATATATATATATATATATCAAATTTCATATTTCATATATATATTATAACAGTAGTATTAATATAACAATTGTATTTTAACTTGTGATTACATACAATATTTTAACCTTATATTTTATTAATTATGTAATATTTATTTTATATAATAACATATTTGAATGTTTAACATTTATATATTTATATATATATTACAATATACATATTAATCATCAATTATGTATTACAATCATATATATATATATATATATATATATATATATATATATATATATATATATATATATATATATTCTACTATTATATATATAATATTGTTTTAAATATTAAGTTTTATTACTTAGATAAATACATTAATTATTTATTTCGCAACAAATAATTCAAGGTATACATTTAATCGTTGACAAATCATATTCGAAATCATTTATAGTCAATATATTCTATATATTAAAATAACAAATTTTGGTTATTTTAAGTTATCTTATAATAGTTCAGTAACATATTTAATTTATTATATATAATTATTAACATATATAATCTTTTATATATACATTAAAGGTTCGTGAATCATCAAGAACAGTCAAAGATCAAACGGTTTCATGTAAGCAGTTCATAAATTTTTGAGACTCAATAATACAGTCTTTACTTATTGTGTCAAAATCATATAAGAATAAAGTTTAAATTTGGTCAGAAATTTCCGGGTCGTCACAGTACCTACCCGTAAATCTTCCTGTATCTCCTAAATTAGGGGGAATTCCATGTTGTAACTGAAATGTCCCGTTCTTATTGATTAAAAATGTTCCATATTAATTGATTTCGTTGCGAGGTTTTGACCTCTATATGAGACGTTTTTCAAAGACTGCATTCATTTTAAAACAAACCATAACCTTTATTTTATCAATAAAGGTTTCAAAAGCATTACGCAGATTATCAAATAATGATAATCTAAAATATACTGTTTACACACGACCATTACATAATGGTTTACAATAGAAATATATTACATCGACATATGTTTCTTGAAGGCAGTTTTTACATAATATCATACAAACATGGACTCCAAATCTTGTCCTTATTTTAGTATGCAACAGCGGAAGCTCTTAATATTCACCTGAGAATAAACATGCTTTAAACGTCAACAAAAATGTTGGTGTGTTATAGGTTTAACCTATATATATCAAATCGTAACAATAGACCATAAGATTTCATATTTCATTATACATCCCATACATAGAGATAAAAATCATTCATATGGTGAACACCTGGTAACCGACATTAACAAGATGCATATTTAAGAATATCCCCATCATTCCGGGACACCCTTCGGATATGATATAAATTTCGAAGTACTAAAGCATCCGGTACTTTGGATGTGGTTTGTTAGGCCCAATGTCTGTTCCCTAATTCTTAGATTACCAGACTTAATAAAAAGGGGCATATTCGATTACGATAATTCAACCATAGAATGTAGTTTCACGTACTTGTGTCTATTTTGTAAATCATTTATGAAACCTGCATGTATTCTCATCCTAAAAATATTAGATTTTAAAAGTGGGACTATAACTCACTTTCACAGATTTTTACTTCGTCGGGAAGTAAGACTTGGCCACTGGTCGATTCACGAACCTATAACAAATATGAACATATATATCAAAGTATATTCAAAATATATTTACAACACTTTTAATACATTTTGATGTTTTAAGTTTATTAAGTCAGCTGTCCTCGTTAGTAACCTACAACTAGTTGTCCAACGTTAGATGTACAGAAAAAAATTGATATATATTATCTTGAATCAATCCACGACCCAGTGTATACATGTCTCAGGCTAGATTACAACTTAAAGTATATATATTTTTAGAATCAACCTCAACCCTGTATAGCTAACTCCCACATTACTGCATATAGAGTGTCTATGGTTGTTTCAAATAATATATACACATGGGTCGATATGATATGTCAAAACATTTGTATACGTGTCTATGGTATCCCAAGATTACATAATATATTTTAATACATGTATAATACAATATAAGTTAGCTAGGATATGATTAATATAGATTTGTTACCAATTTTCACGTTGATACAACAAGAAAAATTACCCAATCTTGTTTTACCCATAACTTCTTCATTTTAAATCCGTTTTGAGTGAATCAAATTGCTATGGTTTCATATTGAACTCTATTTTATGAATCTAAACAGAAAAAGTATAGATTTATAGTCGGAAATATAAGTTACAAGTCATTTTTGTAAAGGTAGTCATTTCAGTCGAAAGAACGACGTCTAGATGACCATTTTAGAAAACATACTTCCACTTTGAGTTTAATCATGATTTTTGGATATAGTTTCATGTTCATAAGAAAAATCATTTTTCCAGAAGAACAACTTTTAAATCAAAGTTTATCATAGTTTTTAATTAACTAACCCAAAACAGCCCGCGGTGTTACTACGACGGCGTAAATTCGGTTTTACGGTGTTTTTCGTGTTTTCAGGTTTTAAATCATTAAGTTAGCATATCATATAGATATAGAACATGTGTTTAGTTGAATTTAAAATTCAAGTTAGAAGGATTAACTTTTGTTTGCGAACAAGTTTAGAATTAACTAAACTATGTTCTAGTGATTACAAGTTTAAACATTCGAATAAGATAGCTTTATATGTATGAATCGAATGATGTTATGAACATTATTGATAAGGCTAAAAAGGAACATATATTTCATAGCAAAATCCCCCAAGAAAGACAAGATTTTAGTTGCAATTGTTCCATTTTCAAGTAATATTCGTTTATTTTAAATAAGTGCGAAGACAAAAGGCGAAAACGACGAATTGAAGACACAAAGGTCCAAAAAGCTCAAAAGTACAAGATACAATCAAAAAGGTTCAAATTATTGATGAGGAACGTCTAAAAATGACAAGAGTACAAGTTACAAAATGCAAAGTACAAAATATAAAATTGTACGCAAGGACGTTCGAAAATCCGGAACCGGTACCCGAGCCAACTATCAACGCTCGACGCAACGGAGCTGAAAGTACAAGTCAACTATGCACAAGAATAAAATATAATATTTAAATAATTCATAATAAGAATAATATTAAATAATAAAAAGTTGTTAATTGAGCATAGTTCAGGGGTCATAAGTGAAAATTCAATTTCTAAATTCGCCTATAAAAGGCTTTGTAATCGTAATGTAAAAACACACCTTTTTCTATCTTTTTCTTATTTATCAATATCAATTATCAATATCTATATTCTATATCTCTATCATAATGTTAACTTAATAAGATATAACAATAATCTTAATTTTAATTTTAAATTATGATAATAATAAGATTTATGATAGAGATCGTTTGAGTGTGTAAGTCGAAATTCTGTCCGTGTAACGCTACGCTATTTTTAATCATTGTAAGTTATGTTCAACCTTTTTACATTAATGTATCGTAACTAAGTTATTATTATGCTTATTTGAGCCGAAGTAATCGTGATGTTGGGCTAAAATATTAAGAAGGGGTTATTGAACTTTGGACCATAATTAAGGTTTGGGCAAAAGACCGACACTTGTGGAAATTGAACTATTGACTATTAATAGATGGGGGGTATTGTCTAATTGAGTGACAACTCATTGGAGTCTGTCGAACCTATCTTCAAATTAATTAACCTAATAATTAATAATAATTATGGTTGTCCTATTTAGTGATGTTCATATGGAATCTGTTATAATCATTTAATTAATCAATTGGGTTGGGTAATTGATTATTCATTCTGATCAAGTGGATGAATTAATATTCATAAACTAATTAAAACAGGGGTGGATTACATACATTGATAACTGGTGTAATTGTTGACAGAAGTGATAACTGCGTCACAGTTTAAATCCTTAATCAGTTGGAATATTTGACTTCGGGTATAAGGGTAATTTGACGAGGATACTCGCACTTTATTTTTATGACCGATGGACTATTATGGACAAAAACCAGATAGACGTATCAAATAAACCAGGACAAAGGACAATTTACCCATGGTAATAAATTAAAATCAACACGTCAAACATCATGATTACGGAAGTTTAAATAAGCATAATTCTTTTATTATATTTCTCATCGTATCTTTATTTACTGTCATTTTATTACTCGCAATTTTATTTACTGTCATTTTATTTATTGTCATTATTTTACGCACTTTAATTATCGTCATTTATCTTTACGCTTAAAATATAGAATCGACAAACCGGTCATTAAACGGTAAAACCCCCCTTTTATAATAATATTACTACTTATATAATTATATATATTTTGTATAAATATAGTTAAAAATATAGTAAGTATCACCAGCTCCCTGTGGAACGAACCGGACTTACTAAAAACTACACTACTCTACGATTAGGTACACTGCCTATAGTGTTGTAGCAAGGTTTAGGTATATCCCATCCGTAAATTAATAAAACTTGTGTCATATTTTGTAGTATTTTGTATTAAAAATAATACTATTTCGTACCCTCACGCTACATCATCAAGTTTTTGGCGCCGCTGCCGGGGAGCGCTAAAACGCTATATTTTTAATTATAATAATATTGAAATAAAATATAATAATATAATAATATTGAAATAGAATATAATAATATAATAATATTGAAATAGAATATAATAATATAATAATATTTTAGAATATATTTTGAATCGTAAAAGTTTTAAAAAGTCGTATTTATTAAATACTTCAGGGGTATATTATGTAAATTGTAATTAATAATTTCTATCATGTCGCTTTCATGTGAATAGTAAATTAATTAATTTCTTTTCATTTACTATTCATGAATAGTAAATGAATTAAAAAAAAAAGTTTTGAAAAAAAAATAATAATTATAAAAAAAAGTATTAATTTGTAAAAAAAAATCATTTTTTAAAAAAAAAAAAAAATCGTTTTTTTTTAAGAAAAAAAATTTCGTTTTTTTAAAAAAAAAAAAAAAAAATTTGTGTAAAAAAAAATCGTTTTTTTTTAAAGAAAAAAAAATTCGTTTTAAAAAAAAAATTGTAAAAAAAAAAATCGTTTTTTTTAAAAAATTAAAAAAAAAAAAAAAAAAAAACGTAAAAAAAAAAAAAGTAAAAAAAAAAAAACGTAAAAAAAAAAAAAATTATTAAAAAAAAAATATATTTTTTTAAGATTTTGTCTATAAAAAAAATGTTTTTTTTAGTTTTATTACCTTTAGATTTTTAGACTATAGTCGCAACTTTTAGTATTAAGTTTAGTTTTGCCATAGTTATTTTTACTTCTAGAATTTTTAGGCTTTGCCGTAAAATCCCTTAAGTGCTTATTCCTTAGATTAAGTTTTAGGTGCTTTAGAATTTTACGACGCCGTATTTCGCACTACTTTCTTATTTTTATTTTTCGACGCCTATTTTTCGACCTTTTTATTTTTCGACCTTTTTCGACGCACAATCTTTTTCTTTCTTATTTCTCGCCATTCTAGTTTTTAGGACTTAGAAATTTTTCTACTTCTTCTCTAAATTTCTTAAAATTACGAAAATTTATTTTAAGTGGTTAAATTGATAGACATCAAAATTTTCTGGTTCGTAGTAATAGTTGGATTTGTACGTGGACCGGGTTATTGGAGCCAAACAGTACTCAATTATATTGAGACCAAACGAATCCTGCCCCTCTGCTGCATCTTTTGGCTATTCGAAACGTGGGCAAAATCAGAAAAGTCTATTAATTGGATAACTTATTATAATTTTTCTTTCCTTTTTAAAAACTAATAGGATATTCAGTGAATGCACCGAGCAAGACGTTCGCCGCCGGTCATACGTTCACCACCTGTAACTCGATCAAGACATCTAGCAAATATTGTCGCCGTTGATTTTTCTTTAGAATCGTCATCTAGTCGAACAAGAACTCCAACTTAAATTTCCGATAATCCATCTTTTGAACCCGACTTCACAATTAAGAACCCGGAGCATATTCAAGGACAATTCCAAGATCCTGAACCACTAATTATTCCTCCTGAGCCACAAACCATTAAATCAGAATCCTCTAGTGATTCGTATTCAACAAATTCAATTATGGAAGTAACGGAACCTCTAAGTATGGAAGATCGAATGAGAGCCACACGCACGGGCCAAGGTCACGCCATTATTAAGCCAGAAGTTAATGCGCCAGATTATGAAATCAAAGGACAAATTCTACACATGGTAACTAACCAATGCCAATTCAGTGGTGCACCGAATGAAGATCCTAACGAACACCTTCGTACGTTTAAAAGAATTTGTACACTATTCAAAATCCGAGAAGTGGAAGATGAGCAGATCTATCTCATGTTGTTTCCCTGGACTTTAAAGGGAGAAGCCAAAGATTGGTTAGAATCGTTACCTGAAGGGGCGATTGACACATGGGATGTTTTAGTTGAAAAATTTCTTAAACAATTCTTTCCGGCATCTAAAGCCGTGAGACTTCAAGGAGAAATTGTTACGTTCGCGCAAAAGCCAAATGAAACATTATATGAGGCGTGGACAAGATTCGGAAGGATGTTGAGAGGATGTTCTCAACACGGTTTAGACACTTACCAAATAGTACAAATATTCTACCAAGGTGTCAACGTTGCTACACGAAAAGACATCGACATAACAGCTGGTGGTTCCATTATGAAGAAAACCGCAACTGAAGCTTACAAAATTATTGATAACACAGCCTCCCACTCTCATGAGTGGCATCAAGAAAAAGATATTTTTCGTTCATCTAAAGCGGCTAGAGCCGATTCTAGCCATGACTTTGATTCCGTTTCCGCAAAAATAGATGCTTTCGAAAGACGAATGGAAAAGATGAATAAAGATATTCACGCAATACGAATCAGTTGTGAGCTATGCGGTGGACCACACTTATTGAAAGATTGTCACATTGAACCAACATTGGAACAACGAGAGAATGTTTCCTATATGAACCAAAGGCCTGGAAATAATTATCAAAATAATTATCAACCGCCAAAGCTAAACTTCAATCGAAATCAAAACATTCTTTACAATCCAAAAGGACCCGACAATAACTCGTATAACCAACAAGGTCCGAATAACCAACCAACTCAAAACAACACTTTCAATCAACAAAGACCTGGCTTGTATAAACCACCACAACAAACCGACGAGAAGAAGTCAAATCTGGAAGAAGTGGTATTTAAGCTAGTTGAATCTCAAACACAATTTATTGAAACTCAAACCCAAACGAATGAGAGGTTTGATCAGTCATTTAGAACTCAACAAGCTTCCATTTTGAATCTAGAAAAACAAGTAGGTACTCTTGTTAGATTGATGAGTGAAAGGGAACAAGGAAAGCTACCGAGTAATAATGAAGTAAATCCTCGGAATGAAAATGTTAACATGATATCAACAAATTCTGAAAAACCAATACCAGAAGATGGGAAAGTTTTAGATGTAAGTAACAATGAAGAAGTTACACCACCACCACCACCCGAGTATGTAAAGCCAGTGGTGGCACCATACAGACCACCCATCCCGTTTCCAAGAAAAGGAGTTGAGTATGAGCAAGTAATAGGTAATAAAGTTTGTGATACCTCTGGAAAGAAGAAGAAGAAGAATAAAAAAGTGCAAGAAACACAAACAATAGAAGTAAACCCGGTGAAGACAGTTCCACCAAATTCTCCACCTAGGGTAGGTGATCCGGGTGAATTTATTGTTCCTTGTCTACTTAGTGACTGTGTCATGTATGATGCACTAGCAGATTTAGGTTCAAGTGTGAGTGTTATGCCTCTTTCATTATATAAGAGATTAGGTGTAGGTGAGTTAACTCCAACGGATATGAGTGTTCGACTCCTTGATCAAACCATTAAGCACCCAGTTGGAATTGCTGACAACCTACCCGTTCAAGTAGGTAATTTAATCTTTCTAGTCGAATTCATTGTCATTGACATAGAAGAGGACTCAAACGTTCCTCTAATTTTAGGTCGACCATTCTTAGCGTCCACCGGGGCGTTATTTGATGTAATAAAGGGTAGAATGACACTTAGTAATGATGAGAAATCGATCACCTTTATGATTCGACAGTCTAAATATCCACAAACCAAAACCGTTGAACCGACAAAAACGATTGGTAAGAACCATGTTGTTTTACCAACTCCAACGGTAATGCTTAACAATAATAGAACGCCTAAGTGTGGGGAAAATGAAGTAACACCTAATGATGACTTGATAATAAAGAACCCCATAGTTGATACGAAATTAAATAACCCCGTTATTAACAGTTCAATGAAGAAACTTTTTAAACGGGTTATTGATGCTAAAAGTAAGGGAAACTTTAAGTTATATAACCGGTTAGTATCCAATCTGTCGCCTAAAGAAAAGGCGAAGCTAGTTGAATTTGTGGATATTACGAAAAAAGCTGGTCACTGGCTTAAAGCAAAAGTCACAGATATGCAAGTTGATTATGGTCCAAGAGAAATTGACGATGAAGTTAATCACAATTTCGACACCACATCTACCTAAGTGTGAGGAGATTCAAATATTCTAAAAAGAAAATGCTGTTTGGAGTTAGTTGTTCTGTTCTCGTGTAGTTCCGAGAATGGAATTCGATTGGTCTTTTCCGCTAGCAGACACTAAAGAACTAGTTTTCTTCCCCCATTCTGATTTTTTTTTATTTTGTAGGTTTTTTTTATGAAATTAATATGCATTTTAATTTAAGTTTTTAAAAACAAAATTTACTTTATTTCATTAAGTTTAAAAAATTGATTTCTAAAATTCGTCGTAAGTTGAAGACTAGGTCGTTGAACCGAAATTGCTTTACCCAAGGACGGGGCGATAAATTTTGTTATCATTATTTTTTTATTTTATTGATCTAAAGTATGCAAAATATATATATATATATATATATATATATATATATATATATATATATATATATATATGTATATATATATATATATATATATATATATATATATATATATATATTATATTTTATAAATTTTTAAACGTGGGATAATATATCAAACTTCAAAAATAAGTATATGTATGTTTGTATTTTATGTTATGTACAAAACAGGGTAAAACAATGTACTTTCAAAGACTGTCATTAAGTTCAGCAAAAACTACTAATTTTGACAACAAGACGCAAAATAACAAATGTGATATAACAAATGAAGGAATGAACGATGAGGCGCCATCAATCATTCAACGAGCTTGGTAATTACAAATTGGGTATTTTTAATCACTTTTCTACGCTAATCACCCTCATGAATTTATAATTATAGTCTGATTTCATGCAAATGAGGGCATTGCATGATCTCAAGTGTGGGGAAGGGTTATAAATTCTCTCGGGTTTACACTTGGTTTAATTGCCAAATTTTGTAAAAATTTGAAAAATTTTCAACTAAATGAATTCAAAATCATATTTATACATATTTATGAACGATAAAACTAGGTGTTAATGCCGAAATTATCGTTACCTCGGAAAGGACATAAATTGAGAAACAACCTAAAATGCTTGAATTCATTTAAAATGGAATAAAGGAGAATAAAAAGGCAAAGAAAGAAACTAAGTGTGGGGAGAATGTACCAAGTTATTCAATTAAAAATTATCTATCACATATCTTTGTACAAGATTATTGCAGGTACTTTTGTTTTGGATGATACTAATCAGTTTTACCCGGTTTACTGTAATATATTTGAAAGAAAGATGGATCTACACGATGAATTAATTCCATCATTAAAAGGAAGTAAAGTCTTCCGAAAAAGACACGCGCTTCTTGATTTAGGTCAAGAAGTTGTCGTCCAGACCAGCTGTAGGTTGACGAAAAATCTAGAAAAGTCATCTCTAAAATCAGCAGGAAATCCACGGACCTCAGCATCAAACAGGGTCGCCAAGTGGTCAGATTTATCCTAACCATGAGAAGGATTTATCTCGTACAATGGGGAGGCACCGTGCAAATTAGCTTGATAAGACTAATGAATCAGATCCCCAGAAAGGATAATCTCCTTAAAGATTAAAAATCAGCTTTTAAGACTGATATTACTCAATCCTTGAGATTGACCTTAAAGATTGAGAATTCAAACTCATGGAATTCAATGATATCTAAACTCGAGCTTGAACGAGAAAATATTTTGATCAAAAATACAAACCGATTTGTTTTCTGAAAACCCATTTTCAATGCGTTCATTACCATTGAACGAAAAATCCTAGGAATTCACCTGGAATTCATTAGGTCACCTGAACCAAATCGGGTGTCAACCGTAAGAACGGTGGTTGCATAGCATGGTCGGAGACAGGACCTTGTGCCAGACCGAAAAATCATAGGATGATCTTTACTATCGCTCCTACCAAGGATAGGTCTAGCATCCGACACGTTAAAATACCATAATCATCTGCATGTCACGGGACATTGCCTTAACAATTTCTTGTTCATCGCTTTCCTTTACAACCGGACGGTAGTTTACCGAAAGATAATATACGGAACAAGTAAACTGGATGTGTACTTTCCGATACCGGGATAGCAGTGGATTACACGAACCTAAAAGTTTTAGCCAAAATATTGATCCACAAATATATTTTGCAACACCGATGATGGATCAAATCAGAAAACTTGTCTAGGGTAAAATCTAGCTTGAATTTTCAAAAGATCAAATGTTTTCATAAAGATCCAATTTCCTTAAAGGATCTAAATTTTTATAGTCATGTGGGACTGTAAACCGCCTTTCAAATGTGCACTTTGCTTTGGAAACCGAAAGTAAATCGGCTATTTGATTGCAAGTGTCGTTGTCCTAAACCCAAGGCAACTGTGGATGACACACCCACCTTTAACCATATCGTTACTATCATTGTTTATACCGCTCTATCAAAATCACTGATGTACAAAGTGTGAAGAATAAAGAAGTGATTCGTGTGATGTATTATATTATTTCAAGACTGTATTGCTTGAGGACAAGCAACGCTCAAGTGTGGGGATATTGATAAGGCTAAAAAGGAACATATATTTCATAGCAAAATCCCCCAAGAAAGACAAGATTTTAGTTGCAATTATTCCATTTTCAAGAAATATTCGTTTATTTAAAATAAGTGCGAAGACAAAAGGCGAAAACGACGAATTGAAGACACAAAGGTCCAAAAAGCTCAAAAGTACAAGATACAATCAAAAAGGTTCAAATTATTGATGAGGAACGTCTAAAAATGACAAGAGTACAAGTTACAAAATGCAAAGTACAAAATATAAAATTGTACGCAAGGACGTTCGAAAATCCGGAACCGGTACCCGAGCCAACTATCAACGCTCGACGCAACGGAGCTGAAAGTACAAGTCAACTATGCACAAGAATAAAATATAATATTTAAATAATTCATAATAAGAATAATATTAAATAATAAAAAGTTGTTAATTGAGCATAGTTCAGGGGTCATAAGTGAAAATTCAATTTCTAAATTCGCCTATAAAAGGCTTTGTAATCGTAATGTAAAAACACACCTTTTTCTATCTTTTTCTTATTTATCAATATCAATTATCAATATCTATATTCTATATCTCTATCATAATGTTAACTTAATAAGATATAACAATAATCTTAATTTTAATTTTAAATTATGATAATAATAAGATTTATGATAGAGATCGTTTGAGTGTGTAAGTCGAAATTCTGTCCGTGTAACGCTACGCTATTTTTAATCATTGTAAGTTATGTTCAACCTTTTTACATTAATGTATCGTAACTAAGTTATTATTATGCTTATTTGAGCCGAAGTAATCGTGATGTTGGGCTAAAATATTAAGAAGGGGTTATTGAACTTTGGACCATAATTAAGGTTTGGGCAAAAGACCGACACTTGTGGAAATTGAACTATTGACTATTAATAGATGGGGGGTATTGTCTAATTGAGTGACAACTCATTGGAGTCTGTCGAACCTATCTTCAAATTAATTAACCTAATAATTAATAATAATTATGGTTGTCCTATTTAGTGATGTTCATATGGAATCTGTTATAATCATTTAATTAATCAATTGGGTTGGGTAATTGATTATTCATTCTGATCAAGTGGATGAATTAATATTCATAAACTAATTAAAACAGGGGTGGATTACATACATTGATAACTGGTATAATTGTTGACAGAAGTGATAACTGCGTCACAGTTTAAATCCTTAATCAGTTGGAATATTTGACTTCGGGTATAAGGGTAATTTGACGAGGATACTCGCACTTTATTTTTATGACCGATGGACTATTATGGACAAAAACCAGATAGACGTATCAAATAAACCAGGACAAAGGACAATTTACCCATGGTAATAAATTAAAATCAACACGTCAAACATCATGATTACGGAAGTTTAAATAAGCATAATTCTTTTATTATATTTCTCATCGTATCTTTATTTACTGTCATTTTATTACTCGCAATTTTATTTACTGTCATTTTATTTATTGTCATTATTTTATGCACTTTAATTATCGTCATTTATCTTTACGCTTAAAATATAGATTCGACAAACCGGTCATTAAACGGTAAAACCCCCCTTTTATAATAATATTACTACTTATATAATTATATATATTTTGTATAAATATAGTTAAAAATATAGTAAGTATCACCAGCTCCCTGTGGAACGAACCGGACTTACTAAAAACTACACTACTCTACGATTAGGTACACTGCCTATAGTGTTGTAGCAAGGTTTAGGTATATCCCATCCGTAAATTAATAAAACTTGTGTCATATTTTGTAGTATTTTGTATTAAAAATAATACTATTTCGTATCCTCACGCTACATCATCAATTATTACTACCTCAATTTTTCTGGATAAAGCTACTGGAAATGAGAAAAATGGATCTAGCTTCAAAGGATCCTTGGATGGCTTGAAAGTTCTTGAAGCAGAATCATGACACGAAAACAGTTCAAGTAAGATTTTCACTCGAAATAAGATTGTTATAGTTATAGAAATTGAATCAAAGTTTGAATATGAGTATTACCTTGTATTAGAAAGATATCTTACTGTAATTAAGAAAGATTTTTTGAGGTTGGATGATCACTCTACAAGATTGGAAGTAAGCTAGCAAACTTGGAAGTATTCTTGATTTTATGAAACTAGAACTTGTAGAATTTATGAAGAATACTTAGAACATGAAGACAGAACTTGAGAGAGATCAATTAGATGAAGAAAATTGAAGAATGAAAGTGTTTGTAGGTGTTTTTGGTCGTTGGTGTATGGATTAGATATAAAGGATATGTAATTTTGTTTTCATGTAAATAAGTCATGAATGATTACTCATATTTTTGTAATTTTATGAGATATTTTATGCTAGTTGCCAAATGATGGTTCCCACATGTGTTAGGTAACTCACATGGGCTGCTAAGAACTGATCATTGGAGTGTATATACCAATAGTACATACATCTAAAAGCTGTGTATTGTACGAGTACGAATACGGGTGCATACGAGTAGAATTGTTGATGAAATTGAACGAGGATGTAATTGTAAGCATTTTTGTTAAGTAGAAGTATTTTGATAAGTGTCTTGAAGTCTTTCAAAAGTGTATGAATACATATTAAAACACTACATGTATATACATTTTAACTGAGTCGTTAAGTCATCGTTAGTCGTTACATGTAAGTGTTGTTTTGAAACCTTTAGGTTAACGATCTTGTTAAATGTTGTTAACCCATTGTTTATTAAATCAAATGAGATGTTAAATTAATACATTATCATGATATCATGATGTATTAATATATCTTAATATGATATATATACATTAAATATCGTTACATATATGTCTCGTTTCAAAATCATTAAGTTAGTAGTCTTGTTTTTACATATGTAGTTCATTGTTAATATACTTAATGATATGTTTACTTATCATAATATCATGTTAAATATATATATATCCATATATATGTCATCATATAGTTTTTTTCAAGTTTTAACGTTCGTGAATCGCCGGTCAACTTGGGTGGTCAATTGTCTATATGAAACCTATTTCAATTAATCAAGTCTTAACAAGTTTGATTGCTTAACATGTTGGAAACACTTAATCATGTAAATAACAATTTCATTTAATATATATGTAAACATGGAAAAGTTCGGGTCACTACAGTACCTACCAGTTAAATAAATTTCGTCCCAAAATTTTAAGCAGTTGGAGGTGTTGACGTATCTTCTGGAAATAAATGCGGGTATTTCTTCTTCATCTGATCTTCTCGTTCCTAGGTGAACTCGGTCCTCTACGAGCATTCCATCGAACCTTAACAATTGGTATCTTGTTTTGCTTAAGTCTTTTAACCTCACGATCCATTATTTCGACGGGTTCTTCGATGAATTGATGTTTTTCGTTGATTTGGATTTCATCTAACGGAATAGTGAGATCTTCTTTAGCAAAAAATTTCTTCAAATTCGAGACGTGGAAAGTGTTATGTACAGCCGCGAGTTATTGAGGTAACTCAAGTCGGTAAGCTACTGGTCCGACACGATCAATAATCTTGAATGGTCCGATATACCTTGGATTTAATTTCCCTCGTTTACCAAATCGAACAACGCCTTTCCAAGGTGCAACTTTAAGCATGACCATCTCTCCAATTTCAAATTCTATATCTTTTCTTTTAATGTCAGCGTAGCTCTTTTGTTTACTTTGGGCGGTTTTCAACCGTTGTTGAATTTAGATGATCTTCTCGGTAGTTTCTTGTATTATCTCCGGACCCGTAATCTGTCTATCCCCCACTTCACTCCAACAAATCAGAGACCTGCACTTTCTACCATAAAGTGCTTCAAACGGCGCCATCTCAATGCTTGAATGGTAGCTGTTGTTGTAGGAAAATTCTGCTAACGGTAGATGTCGATCCCAACTGTTTTCGAAATTAATAACACATGCTCGTAGCATGTCTTCAAGCGTTTGTATCGTCCTTTCACTCTGCCCATCAGTTTGTGGATGATAGGCAGTACTCATGTTCAGACGAGTTCCTAATGCTTACTGTAATGTCTGCCAGAATCTTGAAATAAATCTGCCATCCCTATCAGAGATAATAGAGATTGGTATTCCATGTCTGGAGACGACTTCCTTCAAATACAGTCGTGCTAACTTCTCCATCTTGTCATCTTCTCTTATTGGCAGGAAGTGTGCTGATTTGGTGAGACGATCAACTATTACCCAAATAGTATCAAAACCACTTGCAGTCCTTGGCAATTTAGTGATGAAATCCATGGTAATGTTTTCCCATTTCCATTCCGGGATTTTAGGTTGTTGTAGTAGACCTGATGGTTTCTGATGTTCAGCTTTGACCTTAGAACACGTCAAACATTCTCCTACATATTTAGCAATATCGGCTTTCATACCTGGCCACCAAAAATGTTTCTTAAGATCCTTGTACATCTTCCCCGTTCCAGGATGTATTGAGTATCTGGTTTTATGAGCTTCTCTAAGTACCATTTCTCTCATATCTCCAAATTTTGGTACCCAAATTCTTTCAGCCCTATACCGGGTTTCGTCTTCCCGAATATTAAGATGCTTCTCCGATCCTTTGGGTATTTCATCCTTTAAATTTCCCTCTTTTAAAACTCCTTGTTGCGCCTCCTTTATTTGAGTAGTAAGGTTAGTGTGAATCATTATATTCATAGATTTTACTCGAATGGGTTCTCTGTCCTTCCTGCTCAAGGCTTCGGCTACCACATTTGCCTTCCCCGGGTGGTAACGAATCTCAAAGTCATAATCATTCAACAATTCAATCCACCTACGCTGCCTCATATTCAGTTGTTTCTGATTAAATATGTGTTGAAGACTTTTGTGGTCGGTATATATAATACTTTTGACCCATAATAAGTAGTGCCTCCAAGTCTTTAATGCAAAAACAACCGCGCCTAATTCCAAATCATGCGTCGTATAATTTTGTTCGTGAATCTTCAATTGTCTAGACGCATAAGCAATCACCTTCGTTCGTTGCATTAATACACAACCGAGACCTTGCTTTGATGCGTCACAATAAATCACAAAATCATCATTCCCTTCAGGCAATGACAATATAGGTGCCATAGTTAGCTTTTTCTTCAATAACTGAAACGCTTTCTCTTGTTCATCCTTCCATTCAAATTTATTCCCTTTATGCGTTAATGCAGTCAAGGGTTTTGCAATTCTGGAAAAGTCTTGGATGAACCTTCTGTAGTAACCAGCTAGTCCTAAAAACTGGCGTATGTGTTTCGGAGTTTTCGGGGTTTCCCACTTTTCAACAGTTCTATCTTTACCGGATCCACCTTAATACCTTCTTTGTGCACTATGTGACCGAGAAATTGAACTTCTTCCAACCAAAATGCACACTTTGAAAACTTAGCGTACAATTCTTCTTTCCTCAATACTTCTAACACCTTTCTCAAATGTTCACCGTGTTCTTGGTCATTTTTTGAGTAAATAAGTATGTCATCAATGAAAACAATGACAAACTTGTCAAGGTATGGTCCACACACTCAGTTCATAAGGTCCATGAACACAGCTGGTGCATTAGTTAAACCAAATGGCATGACCATAAATTCATAATGACCATAACGTGTTCTGAAAGCAGTCTTTGGAATATCATCTTCTTTCACCCACATTTGATGAAACCCGGAACGTAAGTCAATCTTTGAATAAACAGACGAGCCTTGTAGTTGATCAAATAAGTCGTCAATTCTCGGTAGTGGGTAGCGGTTCTTGATGGTAAGTTTGTTCAACTCTCGGTAGTCGATACACAACCTGAATGTACCATATTTCTTCTTGACAAACAAAACAGGAGCTCCCCACGGTGATGTGCTTGGTCGAATGAAACCACGCTCTAAAAGCTCTTGTAATTGGCTTTGCAGTTCTTTCATCTCGCTGGGTACGAGTCTGTAAGGAGCACGAGCTATTGGTGCAGCTCCTGGTACAAGATCTATTTGAAATTCAACAGATCGATGTGGAGGTAGTCCCGGTAATTCTTTCGGAAATACATCGGGAAATTCTTTTGCGACGGGAACATCATTGATGCTCTTTTTTTCAGTTTGTACTTTCTCGACGTGTGCTAGAACAGCATAACAACCTTTTCTTATCAGTTTTTGTGCCTTCAAATTACTAATAAGATGTAGCTTCGTGTTGCCCTTTTCTCCGTACACCATTAAGGGTTCTCCTTCTTCTAGTACAATGCGAATTGCATTTTTATAACATACGATCTCTGCTTTCACCTTCTTCAGCCAGTCCATGCCAACTATTACATCAAAACTCCCTAACTCTACTGGTATCAAATCAATCTTAAATATTTTGCTACCCAGTTTAATTTCTCGATTCCGGCATATATAATCTGCTGAAATTAATTTACCGTTTGCTAATTCGAGTAAAAATTTACTATCCAACGACGTCAATGGACAACTTAATTTAGCACAAAAATCTCTACTCATATAGCTTCTATCCGCACCCGAATCAAATAAAACGTAAGCAGATTTATTGTCAATAAGAAACGTACACGTAACAAGCTCCGGGTCTTCCTGTGCCTCTGCCGCATTAATATTGAAAACTCTTCCGCGGCCTTGTCCATTCGTGTTCTCCTGGTTCGGGCAATTTCTAATAATGTGGCCCGGTTTTCCACATTTATAACAAACTACATTGGCATAACTTGCTCCGACACTACTTGCTCCGCCATTACTCGTTCCGAAACCATTTGTTCCTTTCGTTCTGTTAACCCCTGGTCCGTAGACCTCACACTTCACCGCGCTATGACCATTTCTTTTACACTTGTTGCAAAATTTGGTGCAGAACCCCGAGTGATACTTTTCACACCTTTGGCATAGTTACTTCTGATTGTTGTTGTTGTTGCGGTTGTTATTGTTGTTATTATTGGGCTGTTTGTTGTAGTTGCAATTGATGTTGCGATTGTTGGGATAGTTGTTGCGATTATTGTTGTAATTGCTGTTGTTATTGTATTGGTGATTCTTATCACCGTTTTCCTCCCACTTTCTTTTGACTTGCTTCACATTGGCCTCTTCAGTAGTCTGTTCTTTAATTATTTCTTCAATCTGGTTCACTAGTTTGTGAGCCATTCTACATGCCTGTTGTATGGAGGCGGGCTCGTGTGAACTTATATCTTCTTGGATTCTTTCCGGTAATCCTTTCACAAACGCGTCGATCTTCTCTTCCTCATCTTCGAACGCTCCCGGACACAATAGGCACAATTCTGTGAATCGTCTTTCGTACGTGGTAATATCAAATCCTTGGGTTCGTAACCCTCTAAGTTATGTCTTGAGCTTATTGACCTCGGTTCTGGGACGGTACTTCTCGTTCATCAAGTGCTTGAATGCTGACCACGGTAGTGCGTAAGCATCATCTTGTCCCACTTGCTCTAGATAGGTATTCCACCATGTTAACGCAGAACCTGTGAAGGTATGCGTAGCGTACTTCACTTTGTCCTCTTCAGTACACTTACTTATGGCAAACACCGATTCGACCTTCTCGGTCCACTGTTTCAATCCGATCGGTCCTTCGGTTCCATCAAATTCCAAAGGTTTGCAGGCAGTGAATTCTTTGTAGGTGCATCTTACACGATTTCCTGTACTACTAGATCCAAGGTTATTGTTGGTATGTAGCGCAGCCTGTACTGCGGCTATGTTTGCAGCAAGAAAGGTACGAAATTCCTCTTCGCTCATATTCATGGTTTGTCGAGTAGTCGGTGCCATTTCCTTCAAATAGTCAAATGAAACAAGTTAATCATACAGAATATTAAGAGTAGTCAATAGTATCTCGTAGCATAATATAAACTCATTTATAAAAGCTTTTTCTTCATATTAGCATTTTATAAGTTTAAATTCGGGTAGTACCTACCCGTTAAGTTCATACTTAGTAGCTAATATACAATTCAACTACTACAATTCTATATGAAAAACTGATTATAATAATATTTCGCGTTCAAATTTTACACAATATTTTACAAACTTACAATACCGCTTATTTTACATATAGCATGAAATATAGCACACAATAACTTTGATACAAGATAGTTGTGAAGATAATTCTAGCTAGTACACAAGTCGTTCAGTAAAGGCAATAAAGACACGTAATTCATACGTCCAGAAACAAGTCATGCATTCTGGTTTTACTAGGACTACTTCCCATCCTTGGTCTTGTGGAACATAACCGTTATGGCCGTTGATAAGACAGCGTGTTGCAACATCGTCAAAGGGACGAGGGTTACGTAATGTCCAACAGTCCCGTAACAATCTAAAAACCTCATTTCTTACCCCAATTACCGACTCCGTCACTTGTGGGAACGTTTTGTTTAATAGTTGTAGCCCAATGTTCTTCTTCTCACTTTGGTGAGAAGCGAACATTACTAACCCGTAAGCATAACATGCTTCTTTATGTTGCATGTTATCCGCTTTTTCTAAATCACGAAGTCCTATATTCGGATATATTGAGTCAAAATAATTTCTTAACCCGTTGCGTAAAATAGCATTTGGGTTCCCCGCAATATATGCGTCAAAGTAAACACATCGTAACTTATGGATTTCCCAATGTGATATCCCCAACTTTCGAACGAAAGCCTTTTAAAAACCAAGGCATTCTTAGAACGTTCTTCGAATGTCTTACAAACTAATCTCGCCTTAAATAGTTGTGCCGAGGAATTCTGACCGACTCTAGACAAGATTCATCAATTATGTCTCCGGGTAGGTCTCTTAAAATATTGGGTTGTCTATCCATTTTGTGTTTTTATACTATAAAATAGATAAGAGTTAGATTCATAAAAAAATACTTATTAATACAAGCAATTTTTACATATATCATAAAGCATAAGCACACTATATTACATACATTACACCACACGAATACAACTATCTTATTCCGACTCGCTCGTTTCTTCTTCTTCGGTTTTGGTTCATTTTCCAAGTTTCTAGGGATATATGATGTTCCCCTAATACGAGCCGTCGTTTTCCACATTGGTTTAGAAAAACCTGGTGGTTTAGAGGTTCCCGGATTATTGTCACAACTTAAGAAATACGGGTGTTGACAATACATATAAAGTTCATCGGGTTTGGAATCAAATTTCTCTATTTTATGCCCTTTCCCTTATTGTTCTCTTTTGCCTTATTAAATTGTGTTGGGGTAATTTCTATAATATCATCGGAATCCTTGTCGGGATCCGATTCATCGGGGAATTGGTAATCCTCCCAATACTTTGCTTCCTTGGCGGAAACACCATTAACCATAATTAACTTTGGTCGGTTGGATGAGGATTTTCTTCTACTTAACCATTTTATTATTTCCCCCACTGGTTCTATTTCTTCTTCTGGTTCCGATTCTTCTTTCAGTTCCGATTCTTCTTCCGGTTCCGACTCTTCTTCCGGTTCCTCTTCGGGAACTTGTGAATCAGTCCACGAATCATTCCAATTTACATTTGACTCTTCATTATTATTAGGTGAGTCAATGGGACTTGTTCTAGAGGTAGACATCTATCACATAATATCAAACACGTTAAGAGATTAATATATCACATAATATTCACATGTTAAAAATATATAGTTTCCAACAAAAATGTTAAGCAATCATTTTTAAAGAAAATACGGTCGAAGTCCAGACTCACTAATACATCCTAACAAACTCGATAAGACACACTAATGCAAAATTTCTGGTTCTCTAAGACCAACGCTCGGATACCAACTGAAATGTCCCGTTCTTATTGATTAAAAACGTTCCATATTAATTGATTTCGTTGCGAGGTTTTGACCTCTATATGAAACGTTTTTCAAAGGCTGCATTCATTTTAAAACAAACCATAACCTTTATTATATCAATAAAGGTTTCAAAAGCATTACGTAGATTATCAAATAATGATAATCTAAAATATACTGTTTACACACGACCATTACATAATGGTTTACAATAGAAATATATTACATCGACATATGTTTCTTGAATGCAGTTTTTACATAATATCATATAAACATGGACTCCAAATCTTGTCCTTATTTTAGTATGCAACAGCGGAAGCTCTTAATATTCATCTGAGAATAAACATGCTTTAAACGTCAACAAAAATGTTGGTGTGTTATAGGTTTAACCTATATATATCAAATCTTAACAATAGACCACAAGATTTCATATTTCAATATACATCCCATACATAGAGATAAAAATCATTCATATGGTGAACATCTGGTAACCGACATTAACAAGATGCATATTTAAGAATATCCCCATCATTCCGGGACACCGTTCGGATATGATATAAATTTCGAAGTACTAAAGCATCCGGTACTTTGGATGGGGTTTGTTAGGCCCAATAGATCTATCTTTAGGATTCGCGTCAATTAGGATGTCTGTTCCCTAATTCTTAGATTACCAGACTTAATAAAAAGGGGCATATTCGATTTCGATAATTCAACCATAGAATGTAGTTTCACGTACTTGTGTCTCTTTTGTAAATCATTTATAAAACCTGCATGTATTCTCATCCCAAAAATATTAGATTTTAAAAGTGGGACTATAACTCACTTTCACAGATTTTTACTTCGTCGGGAAGTAAGACTTGGCCAATGGTCGATTCACGAACCTATAACAAATATGTACATATATATCAAAGTATATTCAAAATATATTTACAACACTTTTAATACATTTTGATGTTTTAAGTTTATTAAGTTAGCTGTCCTCGTTAGTAACCTACAACTAGTTGTCCAACGTTAGATGTACAGAAAAAAATTGATATATATTATCTTGAATAAATCCACGACCCAGTGTATACACGTCTCAGGCTAGATCACAACTCAAAGTATATATATTTTTGAAATCAACCTCAACCCTGTATAGCTAACTCCCACATTACTGCATATAGAGTGTCTATGGTTGTTCCAAATAATATACACACATGGGTCGATATGATATGTCAAAACATTTGCATACGTGTCTATGGTATCCCAAAATTACATAATATATTAGAATACATGTATAATACAATATAAGTTAGCTAGGATATGATTAATATAGATTTGTTACCAATTTTCACGTTGCCACAACAAGAAAAATTATCCAATCTTGTTTTACCCATAACTTCTTCATTTTAAATTCGTTTTGAGTGAATCAAATTTCTATGGTTTCATATTGAACTATATTTTATGAATCTAAACAGAAAAAGTATAGGTTTATAGTCAGAAATATAAGTTACAAGTCGTTTTTGTAAAGGTAGTCATTTCAGTCGAAAGAACAACGTCTAGATGACCATTTTAGAAAACATACTTTCACTTTGAGTTTAATCATGATTTTTGGATATAGTTTCATGTTCATAAGAAAAATCATTTTCCCAGAAGAACAACTTTTATATCAAAGTTTATCATAGTTTTTAATTAACAAACCCAAAACAGCCCGCGGTGTTACTACGACGGCGTAAATCCGGTTTTACGGTGTCTTTCGTGTTTCCAGGTTTTAAATCATTAAGTTAGCATATCATATAGATATAGAACATGTGTTTAGTTGATTTTAAAAGTCAAGCTAGAAGGATTAACTTTTGTTTGCGAATAAGTTTAGAATTAACTAAACTATGTTCTAGTGATTACAAGTTTAAACCTTCGAATAAGATAGCTTTATATGTATGAATCGAATGATGTTATGAACATCATTACTATCTCAAGTTTTCTGGATAAAGCTACTGGAAATGAGAAAAATGGATCTAGCTTCAAAGGATCCTTGGATGGCTTGAAAGTTCTTGAAGCAGAATCATGACACGAAAACAGTTCAAGTAAGATTTTCACTCGAAATAAGATTGTTATAGCTATAGAAATTGAATCAAAGTTTGAATATGAGTATTACCTTGTATTAGAAAGATATCTTACTGTAATTAAGAAAGATTTTTTGAGGTTGGATGATCACTCTACAAGATTGGAAGTAAGCTAGCAAACTTGGAAGTATTCTTGATTTTATGAAACTAGAACTTGTAGAATTTATGAAGAACACTTAGAACATGAAGATAGAACTTGAGAGAGATCAATTAGATGAAGAAAATTGAAGAATGAAAGTGTTTGTAGGTGTTTTTGGTCGTTGGTGTATGGATTAGATATAAAGGATATGTAATTTTGTTTTCATGTAAATAAGTCATGAATGATTACTCATATTTTTGTAATTTTATGAGATATTTCATGCTAGTTGCCAAATGATGGTTCCCATATGTGTTAGGTGACTCACATGGGCTGCTAAGAGCTGATCATTGGAGTGTATATACCAATAGTACATACATCTAAAAGCTTTGTATTGTACGAGTACGAATACAGGTGCATACGAGTAGAATTGTTGATGAAACTGAACGAGGATGTAATTGTAAGAATTTTTTTTAAGTAGAAGTATTTTGATAAGTGTCTTTAAGTCTTTCAAAAGTGTATGAATACATATTAAAACACTACATGTATATACATTTTAACTGAGTCGTTAAGTCATCGTTAGTCGTTACATGTAAGTGTTGTTTTGAAACCTTTAGGTTAACGATCTTGTTAAATGTTGTTAACCCATTGTTTATTAAATCAAATGAGATGTTAAATTATTAAATTATCATGATATCATGATGTATTAATATATCTTAATATGATATATATACATTAAATATCGTTACAACGATAATCGTTACATATATGTCTCGTTTCAAAATCATTAAGTTAGTAGTCTTGTTTTTACATATGTAGTTCATTGTTAATATACTTAATGATATGTTTACTTATCATAATATCATGTTAACTATATATATATATATATATATATATATATATATATATATATATATATATATATATATATATATATATATATCCATATATATGTCATCTTATAGTTTTTTTCAAGTTTTAACGTTCGTGAATTGCCGGTCAACTTGGGTGGTCAATTGTCTATATGAAACCTATTTCAATTAATCAAGTCTTAACAAGTTTGATTGCTTAACATGTTGGAAACACTTAATCATGTAAATAACAATTTCATTTAATATATATGTAAACATGGAAAAGTTCGGGTCACTACAGTAACACTAACGAGCATTCTTCACTTAAAGGCAAGCTAACTATCTCTCTTAATCTCTCTTTGTTTGAAAGCAATTCTTTAAAAAATTTAGCGCAGTTTGGCATTTCTACTAAAGCATCTACTAGTCGTACATTCAAATGCAAATTCTTAATAATATCCCAATACTTAGCGAATTGCGCTTCTTGTTTTTCCTTCCTAAGCCTACCTGGCAAAGGTATGCGGGCACGCGAAATAATTTTTGGGGCCTAAGGAGAGATAGGTTCCGGTGGATTGACAACTGGGTCAGTTGGCACAGGTTCCTTATCGGAAAAATAGGGTATGGGTATATTGACAGTTGTTTCCTTCCCTCCTCTAGTAATTACTAGGGCATCAAACTCACTACACTTTATATCAACTTTAGTGGTTAATCGATTAAGTGTAAGCTGAAAATTGATGATTAAATCTTCAAAAGTCTTTATCAAATTATCAAACTTATTTTGACATTCTATGACTTGAAGGTTTATTGCGTATTGCTTTTTCATAAATTCAACTAAATCTTTCTTAGAGTGGAGAGTAGGTTTGTGCAATGGGAAGATTATATTATGATTCGAGCTATTTTGCTGTTTATGTGCCCATCTAGGGTAAGGATACCTTAGATTGGTTCTAGTAGCATCGGAGTTTCTAGAAATTTGTAAATTTTGAAGAGTAAGGGTGAGATCCTGTAACCTGGTTTCCAGCATTTTTACCGTATGCGCGAAGACGTCATCCTTCTCAGCAGCTTCATTGTTCCAATCTTCCTGTTGTGTAGCTATTGTGTCTAAGAGAATCCGTGCTTCATCTGCTGTTCGGGACATGAAATTGCCTTGCGAGGCCATGTCTAGGAGAGACTTATCATCCTTGGTCAAACCATTGTAAAGCGTACAGATTATGTCTGCCCGACTTAAGAATGATTCGGACATCTTTTAAGCATCATCTTTATTCTATTCCATGCTAGACACAATGAATCATTTTCTTTTTGAGAAAAGTTTGTGATGTCATTTCTTAAACAGGTTTGCAGGGAGGGTGGATAGAATTTGTTTAGAAATTTAGTGGCTAAAACCCCCCATGAATGGATTGAATTCGGGTTAAGTTCGTCAAACCATGCTAAAGCGTGTGCAGAAAGTGAATATTGAAAAAGATGAAGTTTTAAAATGTTTTTCTAGTTTTCTTCCTTCTTAAAAGAGTCAACCAGACTGGTAAATTTGTTTAAGTGAAAGTTTGGATCGTCAGTTGGTAATCCTTGAAATTTACAGATCATACTGACTAGTTTAATTATGTGTGAACTGATTTCAGGAATTCCTTCGGTTCCTAAGGTGATTGGTCCTCCTCTTTCCTCTAAGCATGACTTATGCATAGAAGCAAGGGTATCTTGTTGTTCCATTTTTAGATTTTCTGTTTAAAAAGACTTAAAAGTAACTTTTAGAAAATATTAATTTACTAAAAGGATCGATAATTTAATAAAAACAATTATTCTTGAATTTCGGTCGCTAACCAGATTGGATATCTTTACTGATAGGATTTCTTACAGATTACTTGTATCGAGGTGGCCAGGCCGACTACGGAGAGGCAGGATCCTTTTGGTTCCAATATAATTGGAGACTGTTCGGAAAATCCAACAACCAAGTCTGTGTATAATTGTCTTTCTTAGACACCACCAAACAACACTTTTGTCTGTTTAAAATCTTTCTCGATCAAAATATTCGATCCCCGGCAGTGGCACCAAGAGAAACAGTGATATGCTACTAACAGACGGTTTTATTTGTGCGGTGTCGTTGGTCGCAGGATGTCCGGTTCGGTAGCACACAGTGTCTTCGTTTATTTATATTGTGCGGGGCCTAAATTTACTTTTACTTTCTAAGGTGTAGAAGGTGTAAGTTAACCTAGTGTCGTATTTTTTGCTGATTAACGAATTGAAGATCAAGTGGATAATTGTCTTTTAGTTAAATTACCTGGATAAAAGATAGTAGTTGTTTTTTTAGCTAAAAGTCCTAGGTGCAGAAAAGTAAATAAGTGGAAGGATATCCGGAGTATGCAGATAAGGGAAATGTTGACCAAGATATCAGTATTAGGTTATGGAAAGGTAATTATGCTTACGTTATGACTATGCTTGGAATGATGCAAATCTAGTTGGATGAGCCAATTACACATACCTACTTGTCTCTGAACTCTCAGAGTTCTCTTTGAGCAGTGAGAAGTATGTCACTTGGTCATATAATTGAAAGGTAACAATACCTCAGAGGTTATCCTCAGTAAAGCACTAGGTTTATTAGTGAGTTAAGCTCTAATCCTAACCCTCGTTATCAGTTTAGTTAACTGAATAACAACGTTCCGTGTTGATTGAACACTGATCACAAACGGAAGGAATCCGTCGGTTTAAGTTGGCAAAACCTTAAATGAAAATTAACAACCATTCCATCATACTAATGAGATCATATCAATTCAAACATTATACAGAATCACAGTTAATATACTGATAGTAAAGCAGATAGAAATCTAATGAATACCTAAACAGTTGATATGATTAAGACCTAAGGCAACAATCAGACAAGAACATGCAATAGGCTTGAGTCACAAAGTGAAGGCACTAACTAGATCTTAACAGCTCCTAAGAAGTCTCTTCGGAACAGTCAATAGGCATACTAGGTCATTCATGTCTCAATTCCTAAGTTCCATGTCCTAAAAGCGCATTAAATGCCTCTCAGGAACTCCGACCATACCGAGTTCATAGAATCTTCATATCAGTATAACCAGGGGTCTTAATCCTATGAAGTAGCTAATTTCATATAGGTGAACAATTCCTGATCACAACCTAGGTTGGTCAATCCTTAAGATGCTAGAATACAAATCTATCAGAGCACAGGGTGCCCGGGGTCGATTTCGCCGTCCCACACAAATCGACGCCGAGCTGCCACCGTCGCTGACACCGCATCACCGTCGTCGCCGTCTAATCTCGGCATCGAATTACAGTTTCGGGCCATAGACGGTGGAAAAATTGGACCGTTTGGCATTGATTTTCGATATAACCGTTTGAATTTGAACGTTTATGATTTTTTTTCCTATATAAGCCACACATTTCTCATTCATTTTCTCACACAATATTCTACAAACAAATCTTAAATATTCTCAAACTATACATTCTCAAACCACAAAAAAAATGTCTTCCACCAAAGTTTCTCTCGACGTACACTACGGGGGCAAAGCGGCGTACGACTGGAAGACGTACGTTAACGGTAAAAAAAAATCTTTTGAAGATATCGAACTTTCGAAGGTTGAAGATTGGACAAAGTTGACCAAGTTTCTTCAAAAAGAAACCTCGTACGTGTTTACGCAAATTGTGTTTTACTCCGAAGAATCGCAAGAGTTGAAGTTTCTATTTACGGATGAGCAATGGGATGCGGTAAAGGAGACTGCCCGGACACGACCTACTCGAATTGTGTTGTATCTTGTAAACATGGACGTTTCTCGAAT
Source organism: Rutidosis leptorrhynchoides (assembly GCF_046630445.1). Taxonomy (NCBI): domain Eukaryota; kingdom Viridiplantae; phylum Streptophyta; class Magnoliopsida; order Asterales; family Asteraceae; genus Rutidosis; species Rutidosis leptorrhynchoides. The sequence continues at coordinate 95,681,812 of NC_092343.1, read as the reverse complement.
TAATTCGGAGTACTCTGATTCGAGTAGCACTGAATCTGGTTACGTGTATCAGGATTCAATTTATTAGGACTTTTTTATATAAATGTAATCGGTTCGTATCCGTCTAATCTTAATCGTAGCATGTATCCGTTTTATCTATATGTAATCGTAATATTTTAATAAAAATCGTGTGTTTTATTTTTTTTAATTTTATTTAATTTAATTTTGTTTAATTTTAATTTAGAAAAAAAAATGGACACTGAAAATGGACACTGAAAATGGACACCGTGGACACCCTCACCTAACATCCAGTCGGTCAATTTCAGTGTCCAAAATCGACACTGAAAATGGACACTGAAGAGGACTACGGGCACCTCGTGCTCTCAGACTACCTAGTTCAGTATTATAACAGTAATCGTACTAAATTAACATAATTACGTTAACCCAAACTTCTATCATGGCAACATACAGATTAATTAAGCTATCATGGTAATATCAGAACGCATCATTAAACATAAAAAGTAAGAATACATGTTTAATACAAAAGACAAGCGTTTCGGATAAAAACCTGAAAAGGCCGAAGAAATCTACCCGAGATCGCAGGGACTCGCCGGGATATCCTCCGAAAAATAAAAGCTAAGCTAACTACTACTAAAAACTAACTAAAAGCTTGAAAATATGAAATGAATTACAAATTGAGTGTGTGTTGAAATGAATGGAATTTGCCTGCAAACGGCTGGCAGGCCGTTTGGCAAGCCGTTTGGCAGGCCGTTTGCAGGGGCCGTTTGGCAGGTTTTCCCGTTTAAGGTGCTCGTTTTCTTTGACCGTTTGGCAGGCCGTTTGCCATACTGGCAAGCCGTTTCGCAGGCCGTTTGGCTTGCTGGTTTGTTGAATCATAACTTGATTTCTTGCTTTTCACCATTTTCGCTCTAGAATCTTCGTTTTAGCTCCGTTTTACTTGATTTTTTTTTGCATCGCCTTCGTAATTACTTAATTTACAAAATAAACCGAAAAGGCGATAATTTTGCTACCAAAGTTTAAATCTTTATTGTTCTAGGGCTTAATATTGGGGATAAAAATGTGACTTTTTGACCGATATCAGAGATCATTTCAAATTTGGTCATGAATGTTTCTATCTCGTATTTCTTGTTCTCTTACATCACGACTTGTAGATCGATTCCTTACATAGTTAGGATTAGCTTCATCAGTCCTAAGTAATCGGTTCCCCTAATTTCATTAACATCATTAATTTTTTGAGGTTTCTAAGCGAGTTCACATCGTCTACAGCCTCTGATGAAGTCTACTATGGTACTGTTATCGGTTCCCCTGATTTCATTAACATAATTAACGTTTTGAGGTTTCTAAGCGAGTTCACTTCGTCTATAACACATAATTATTAACTATAAACTATTTTCAAAAGAAAATACATCAGTTACTTCAAATGACAATACATGAGTTAGTAGAAACTGAAATTACTTCTGAAACTACAAACTACAACACAATACTTCCAAAGGGGATTACATCGGTTAGTTGAAAATGAAATACAACACAAATGCTACAAAAGTACAAATTAACATCAGTTTCAACATTTTTTCTTGACGTTTTGCGGTTTTAAGTGAACGTTCTAGAGCTCTTTTGGACCTTAACAATTCTGGTATCACTTCAAGTGCCCTATCAGACCAGAGCCGATCAATCCAAATTTGTCGCTTTATACATGTAACAACCCAAACCAATAACCAACCGAACACGAGAAACAAATTTTTTTTTTACAATAGTAGAGTGCGCCACGCGCACCACCTCAGGGTGCACGGCGCGCACAGGCCCCCAATCAGTTCTGTCCAGTTTTGCAAATTTTCAAATAAAGATCTCCCACTTCCTGACATTTTTAGACGAAATGCTTTTCACAACATGTTCTAATATGAAAAACTCATACGATTCAATCATAAAATGAGTTTTACAAAACGGGGCCCACATCGGCCATTTTACGAGTTTCGTCCAAAACATACAAGTTCGACCATAAGAGTTTAAATTCTAAACGACACTATGAGAATGGTGTTTGGGGTTAAACTACTCAAATCTCGGTCAAACTCCAAAAGCTATAACATCCAAAAGTGTCCCCTAACAAACAAGCGGGATCTCTAATCCAAATGAATGCCCTTACCCTTGTCAATGCCGGAGCCTATAAAAAGATAAACAACGAGAGGGTAAGCTAAAGCTTAGTGAATGCAATAATTATACACATACATATATAATATACCTACTTGCAAACACTCATACACATACCGCATACATGCTAGCAACACAATTAGCTTATCATCAATACGAGGCTACTAACCTCCAATACCACAAGCTAGCATAACAATCGCATAAATATATATAACTCGAACAATATAATATGCTTTCGCTTACAACACAATAACCATGGTTAACCAATCGTACAAGGGAATGGCGCTCGCGAATGGCCATCGGTGTTCATAACATCCGTTAGTCTTATATACTGACTACCCAATTCTAGTAAAATTTTTCAAAATTTTCAATTAAATGAACTCAAAATCATGTTTATACATATTTATGAACGATAAAACTATGTGTTAACACCGAAATTATTGTTACCTCGGAAAGGACATAAATTTAGAAACAACCCAAAATGTTAGAATTCATTTAAAATGGAATAGAGGACAATAAAAAGGCAAAGAAAGGAAAATAAAAGCCAAGTGTGGGGAAATTTACCAAGTTATTTAAAACATATATCACATATTTTTGTACAAATAACTGAAGATACTTTTGTTTTGGACAAAATTAACCGTTTTACCTGGTAAATTGTAATATATTGGAAAGAAAGATGGATCTACACGATGAATCAATTCCATCATTAAAAGGAAGTAAAGTCTTCTGAAAAAGAAATGCGCTTCTTGATTTAGGTCAGGAAGTTGTCGTCCAGACCAGTTGTAGAGTCTACGAAAAACCTTGAAAAGTTTTCTCGAAAATCAGCTGGAAATCGACGGACCTCAGCATCAAACAGGGTCTCCAAGTGGTCAGACTTATCCTAATCATGAGAGGATCTGTCTCGTAAAATGGGGAGGGCGCCGTGCAAATTAGCTTGATAAGACTAATGAATCAGATCCCCAGAAAGGATAATCTCCTTAAAGATTAAAAATCAGCTTTTAAGACTAATATTACTCAATCCTAGAGATTGATTTTTAAAGATTGAAAATTACAAACTCATAGAATTCAATGATATCTAAACTCGAGCTTGAACGAGAAAATATTTTGATCAAAATTACAAACCGATTTATTTTCTGAAAACCCATTTTTAATGCGTTCATTACCATTGAACATAAAATCCTAGAAATTCACCTGGAATTCATTAGGTCACTTGAACCAAATCGGGTGTCAACCATAAGAACGGTGGTTGCATAGCATGGTCAAAGACAGGACCTTGTGCCAGACCGAAAAACTATAGGGTGAGCTTTACTATTGCTCCTACAAAGGATAGTAATTTCATCCGACACGTTATAAACCATAATTAAAAGCATGTCAGGGGACATTGCCTTAACAGTTTCTTGTTCAACGCTTTCCTTTACAACCGGACGGTAGTTTACCGAAAGGTAATATACGGAGCAAGTATACTGGACGTGTTGCTTTCCCAATACAAGGTTAGCAAGTGGGTGACACAAAACCGCAAGTTTTGAGCTAAAATTTTCAAATCTGAAACCCACCAAACCCACAAAAACATTTTGCAAACACCGGTGAAGGGTTATTCCGGAAAAATTATCTAGGGTAAAAGCTAGATTTAATTTTCAAGATAAAATGTTTTCATAAAGATCCAATTTCCTAAAGGATCTAAATTTTCATAGTCATGTGGGACTGTAAACCACATCATTACTACCATTGTTTATACTGCCGTATAGAAATCACTGATGTACAAAGTGTGAAGAATAAAGAAGTGATTCTAGTATTTTTATTTCAAGACTATATTTCTTGAGGACAAGCAACGCTTAAGTGTGAGAATATTTGATAATGCTAAAAATGAACATATATTTCATAACATTATCTCTCAAGAAAGACAAGCTTTTAGTTGCAATTGTTCTATTTACAAGTGATATTCGTTTAAATAATAAAAGGTGAAGACAAGAAACAGATTCGACGAATTGAAAACGCAAACGACCAAAAAGCTAAAAAGTACAAAATACAATCAAAGTAGTTCAAATTATTGGTGAGAAACGTCTCAAAATTACAAAAGTACAAGACGCAAAATGCAAAGTACAAGATATTAAATTGTACGCAAGGACGTTCGAAAATCCGGAACCGGGACCAGAGTCAACTCTCAACGCGCGATGCAACGGAGCAAAAATTACAAGTCAACTATGTACATAAATATAATATAATATATAAATAATTCTTAAAATTATTTATATATTATATTTATTTATTAAACCGTCGGCAAAAAAGAAAACAAACTTGTGTGAGCTGGAAAAGCAGGCCATGCGATCGCATGGCCTTGAAGCCTAAATCCCATGCGATCGCATGGTGAACAGTATCTGGCCACATCCCTATAAAAAGCAGTTTGGTGATCGAATGTAAAACACCATCTATCTCTCTATCTCACTCGTAATATATATATATATATATATATATATATATATATATATATATATATATATATATATATATATATATATATATATATATATATATATATATATATATATATATATTTTTTTTTTTAATTTTAATTTTAATTTTAATTTTAAATTCTAATAATAAGGGTATGTTAGCGAATGCTGTAAGGGTGTAAGTCGAAATTCTGTCCGTGTTACGCTACGCTATTACTAATCATTGTAAGTTATGTTCAACCTTTTTAAATTAATGTCTCGTAGCTAAGTTATTATTATGCTTATTTAAGCTGAAGTAATCGTGATGTTGGGCTAAATATTTAAGACGGGGTAATTGGGCTTTGTACCATAATTGGGGTTTGGACAAAAGAACGACACTTGTGGAAATTAGACTATGGGCTATTAATGGGCTTTATATTTGTTTAATTAAATGATAGTTTGTTAATTTAATATAAAGATTTACAATTGGACGTACCTATAAATAACCATATACACTCAATCGGACACGATGGGCGGGATATTTATATGTATTAAAAATCGTTCATTTAACTGGACACGGGAATGCATTAATAGTCAATGGACTTATTAAAACAAGGGTGAATTATGTACAAGGACACTTGGCGTAATTGTTAAAAAAGTATTAAAACCTTGGGTTACACGCAGTCGATATCCTGGTGTAATTATTAAACAAAGTATTAAGACCTTGTTACAGTTTAAGTCCCCACTTAGTTGGAATATTTGATTTCGGATATAAGGATAATTTGACAAGGACACTCGCACTTTATATTTATGACTGATGGACTATTATGGAAAAAATCAGACGGACATATTGATAAATCCAGGACAAAGGACAATTAACCCATGGTAATAAACTAAAATCAACCTGTCAAACATCATGATTACGGAAGTTTAAATAAGCATAATTTATTTATTTCATATTTAATTGCACTTTTAATTATCGCAATTTTATTTATTGTCATTTAATTTATCGCACTTTAATTATTGTTATTTACTTTACGTTTTAAATTAAGTCTTTTTATATATTCAATATTTTACATTAGGTTTTAACTGCGACTAAAGTTTTAAAATCGACAAACCGGTCATTAAACGGTAAAATCCCCCGTTTATAATAATAATACTACTTATATATATATATATATATATATATATATATATATATATATATATATATATATATATATATATATATATATATATATATATATATATATATTTATACAAATATAGTTTTAAAAAAATATAGCGTTAAACTTGGCGAGTTCCCTGTGGACTAATCGGACTTACTAAAAACTACACTACTGTACGATTAGGTACACTGCCTATAAGTGTTATAGCACGGTTTAGGTATATCCACTCTATAAATAAATAACTTGTGTAAAATTGTATCGTATTTAATAGTATTTTGTAGTAAAAATATAACTATTTTGTACACACCTCTACGCACATCAAGTATTTTTGGCGCCACTGCCGGGGAATCCTAAACGCCGAAAGTGCAACGCTATAAAAAAGATTTTTTTTTAGTTTACTTTTATAAAAATACGCTTTTGTAAAAATACGTTTTAAATATTAAAAATACAAAAAATAGAAAAATAGAAAAACAAAATATATATATTTTTAAGGGTTTGTTTAAAATATATAAAGTTAAAAAGTATTTTTATTTCTATTTTAGTTTTTAATATAAGTATTTTATTATTTTATATAAATATTTATTTATACTAAAAACAGAAAAACAGAAAAAAATAATAAAAGTAATCGGGCCACTACACTGTAGCAGCCCAACAACTGAACTGGATCCGAAGCCCATGCGATCGCATGGCTGTATAACTAAAATTTCATGCGATCGCATGATGAGAAAAGACAGGTCAGAAATATAGGATCCGACGAAATTAGGGTTTTAATATTAATAATTATTATTAATCAACCCTAATTAGGGTTTAGTTTTATATTAATTAATTTTAGTTTTATTTATTTTATAGTTTTAAGTTATAATTAGTTTTAATAAATATATAAAATTAATACTTTTATAAATAAATAATATAAAAATAATATTTTTATAAAAATTGTATTTTTACAACTTTAAGTTTATTTTTTTATATTTTGTATCTTTTTATTTGTTTTAGCGTAATATTTGTATTTTTCGTTCGTATTTAGTTTTAAGTCATAGTTTTTGCAATAGTTATTTTTATTTCTAGATTTTTAGGCTTTGCCGTAAAATCCCTTAAGTGCTTTTTCTTTAGACTAAGATTTAGGTGCTTTAGAAATTTTCGATGCCGTTTTTAGATTTTAGTACTTTTTAAGTTTATACCGTTTTGGATATAGAATTCCTTTTAAGCTTTAATACCTTTAGACGTAACTTTTAATCCTTAGTTTTTAGACTTTTAAGTTTCGACGCGCTACGTTCTTTTTATTATTTTTCGACCATTTATTTTTTGACGTTTTTCGACGCGCTCTTTTTCTTTCTTATTTCTCGACGCTCTAGTTTTTAGGACATAGAATTATCTATTTCTTCTCTAAAATTTCTTTAAACTTCAACGAAAAATTATTTTAAGCGGTTAAATTGATAGACATCCAAAATTTTCTGGTTCGTAGTAATAGTTGGATTTGTTAGTGGCGAGATGTGGGCTTCCGATTTAAAGGGTCCTGGCTACCTGCTGCATCTATTGGCTATTCGAAACGTGGGCAAAATCAGAAAAGTCTATTAATTTGATAACTTATATAATTTTTATTTTTATAACTAATAGGATATTCAGTGAATGCACCGAGCAAAACGTTCACCACCTGTAACTTGATCAAGACATATAGCAAATATTGTCGCCGTTAATTTTTCTTTAGAATCGTCATCAAGTCGACCAAGTCCCCAATTCAAATTTCTGATAATTCATTTTTTGAACCCGACAACACAATTGAGAATCCGGAAGATATTCAGGGACAATTCAGAGATTCTGAACCATTAATCTTTCCTCCGGAACCACCAATCATTCAAACGGAGATTGTCGAGGAACAACCCATTAAATCAGAATCCTCTAGTGATTCAGATTCAACAAATTCAATCATGGAAAATCTGGAACCTCTAAGTATGGAAGACCGAATGCAAGCTAAACGCACTGGCCAAGGTCACGCAATTACTCAACCAGACATTAATGCACCAGATTATGAAATCAAAGGACAAATTCTACATATGGTAACTAATCAATGCCAATTTAGTGGTGCGCTGAAGGAAGATCTAAATGAACATCTTCGTACCTTTAACAGGATCTGTACTTTATTTAAAATCCGAGAAGTGGAGGATGAACAGATCTATCTCATGTTATTTCCCTGGACTTTAAAGGGAGAAGCCAAAGATTGGTTAGAATCGTTACCTGAAGGGGCGATTGATACATGGGATGTTTTAGTTGAAAAATTTCTTAAACAATTCTTTCCGGCATCTAAAGCCGTAAGACTTCAAGGAGAAATTGTTACGTTCACGCAAAAGCCAAATGAAACTCTATATGAGGCGTGGACAAGATTTGGAAAGTTATTGAGAGGATGTCCGCAACATGGTTTAGACATGTAACGACCCGGAAATTTCCGACCAAATTTAAACTCTAATCTCTATATGGTTCCGACACGATAAGCAAAAACCCTAAAGTTGACCCGCATTTTTTTTCGATCGTTCTATACTTATAAGATTAATATTTACATAAATTAAAACTTACCAACATGATAAGTAATCCAAATTGTCGAGATTTATATTTCCGAAAAGAGTTTTACACAACGTTTGACCGTCTAGTTTGACCGACGATATCACGAACTATACAATATATGATAATTATACGTTTGCGTATATATATGTATATATACATATTTAACATGATTAATGAATGTTTTAATATCTTATTTTGTATCAAAAACTATAAGTTATAAGTATATTTTGAAACTACTAACTTAAGTTTTCAAAACGATAACTATACGTAACGTTATTTGACATAAATACTTAAGACTTATAATGTTTATACATATATCGTATAAGTAATGTATTTACTCACTTTTAAGACTTAAATACATAAAATCATATAAGTGTATTCACAAAAGATAGCTATATTTGAATCCTCATTCCATTTTTCACAAAATTTCTATACGTATATCTAGAGTATTTGTACTCGTATCATACCTAGCTTCTATACGTATTTACTATTGGTATATACACATCAAATCACCACCTAACCAGCCCTTGTTACTACCCTAGGTATAAGGTAATTGCTTTTGTATTATTGTTTGACAAATACATAAGATTACAAACTAAAATTTTGTCATGTTATCCTTAAAGATCACATTTTTAGGAGTATATATGTATCATCATTTTGATTCATTTACTACTTCAATCTCCTAGCTAAAACACACACACTTATAACCCTTAAACACCTTCAACAATTCAGTAAAGTTCTAAGAAGATCTAGCTTCAAAAACCTTACATAAACACCATAAGAAAACCATACAAAAACACTTCAAGAAAACCTTCCAAGAACACCAACTTACTTCCAATCTTTCATCCACTTCTATCACCCTTTTGATTCTAGCTTCTTACTCCTCTTTTACAGCAAACTTATCCAAGGAACTTGAGGTAGAATCTATGTTCATAACCTTGTTCGATTCATATATATATAGCTATCTTATTTTGTGGTACAAAAGTTTAACAACAAGAACATAGTTTGAATGTTTTCAAACTTGTTTGCAAACTAAATAGATCCTTCTAACTTAACTTTTAAAATACTTCAAGACCTGTAATATAACTTAAATATATGCTAATTTAATAAGGTAAAACTTGGTTTTTCAAAGTATAAGTATTTTTAGAAAAATGGTCATTAAATGATTTTTTTTTTGTAACAAAATGTTTAACTTCATATGTTTCACTAATGTTTCACTTATGCCGTATGATTTTGAATACAAACCAAGGTATTTACAGTTCATAGTCTTAAAGAAGAACTCGATCCAAGAAGATGGCAATTTGAATCAACGAAAACGGACTTGTAACGAAGAAACTATGACCGAAACAAAATTGGTTATCCTAGATCATTTCAACTACGGGATCAATTGGAAAAAAAGATATAAATCACATATTTCTAAGATAACATGATATTTTATATATATGTACTCATAATTCAATTTCATATGGTTCAGGATCACCCGTAAACAACACGAGAAGATTAATCATAAGATCCCATGATTGTACGCAACACGTCATTTGACAACACCGGTACTTTATGTACGCAACACGTCATTTGACAACACCGGTACCATGGGTCAAGATTAATCTCGACCAACACATATACGATGGGGTTTTATGGGAGTTTTATTTATTTCGTTGGGGGTTTATTTATTGCGGGTATATTAAACATCTAAAAATGAACCATTAAAATTGAATTACTAACATCGAAACGCTAACTACGGACTAAGGAATTATTCAAAGTATTAAAAGTATTATAAATATATATACGAGATGTTTGTTTAAAATGAAAATATATTGATATATTATATATGGATAGGTTCGTGATATCAACCGGAAGACCAAGTCAAAAATATATATATCTTCGAGACAACAGTGAGTATATAGTCCCACTTTTAAACTCTAAATATTTCGGGATGAGAAAACATGTATTTTATGTTTTACGATATGGACACAAGTAACTGAAAAATATGTTCTACGTTGAGTTGTACCACTGGCATACTTCCCTGTAGCTTGGTAACTAATATTTACAGCGGTATTGTAAACGCGAATCCTGTTGATAGATCTATCGGGCCTGACAACCCCAACCGGACTGGACGACCAGTATTCAACGGTTGCACAGTACTTCGTTTCGTGACTACACCTTGGTACGGTGTAGTAAGATTTCATAATAAAGGGAATATGCGACGTGATTAAATGTTAAGTATGGTTACCAAGTGCTCAACCACTTAGAATATTTTTATTGAAATGATTATATACGAAATCTTGTGGTCCATTGTTATAACGCTGCTAGCATCAAACCTATATATCTCACCAACTTTATGTTGACGTTTTAAAGCATGTTATTCTCAGGTACGAATTAAGTCTTCCGCTGTGCATTAGCTCATGTTAAGGATACTACTTGGGACCATTTAAGCTATGATACAAGGACGTTGCATTCGAGTCATTGAAGTTCATTAAAGACTATTGTTATGAAAATGGCAGATTAGATCATTTGGTTGTTATAAAATGTTAGGCTAATATGTCAACTCTCGATGTAATAATAGATTGCCTTTAAGAAATAAATGCAACGTTTGTAAAATGTATCATATAGAGGTCAAGTACCTCGCGATGTTATCAACTATTGTAATTCGTTTTTAATCTATATGGACGATGTCCGGATGATTAGTTTCGGATCCTTTCAGTTGGTATCAGAGCGTTGGTCTTAGCGAACCAGGCCTTGCATTAGTGTGTCTAACTAGTAGTTGTTAGGATACATTAAGTGAGTCTGGACTTTGACCGTGTCTGCCTGTCAAAAGTTTTGCTTATCAATCCTAGTCGGAAATCATCTGCTTATCATCCTTAGGGAACTGCCTGCTTATCATTCTTAAGTCTAGACACGTCTTACTGCATTTAGTGCATCGATAGTGTATAGACAAAATTCATATCTTAGCGTATCTGTTACTATAGACATTGCCTGACGTATTTCAAAGATTCTCCGTAATTCATGGGATTTTGATATTATATATACATATGTAAATTATGTATTGAAGAGTACCAAACCCAACTCCTATAATCTATTCCAAACCAAAAATTCACTTCTCCGACTATACAAGATGGATTCTTCATCCAGTTCGAATTCCTCCGACTTCGATAGCTACGCCGATATGGATTTCCATTCGAGCTCCGAGAACAGCGTCACCGGAATGGATCAACCAATTTCCCATCATCTATTTTGGATGAATTGGGGATGGGTTCGTAATATACTAAATCTCTGGAGGCAAGAAGAAGGTGATCCATTCCATCCACCAAATTGTCCTCTTAACGATGAACCTGAAGCACTTACCGGCGAACCTATTCGAAACACCATTTTCTCGCTCATTTCTAGAGTATCTCGTCATGATTACATACTATCCCATATTTCGAATCTTGTTCATTCGCTCGTTCCAACCGTCAATCATCCCGGTATAATAGAAGAAGTCAACGAGCTTCGCGCTCGGGTAGTGGCTTTAGAAAATACGGTGCGAAGGTTACAAACACCAGCAGCAGCACCAGCAGCATAATCTATACCACCATCATCAACGCCGACAGTACTCTTGTCACCCCCAAAATCTCAACATCACAATCTGTATCTCGAATATCAACATCACACGACTCAATATCTGTACTTCGAGTATGATCTTCGTTCTATATATCATTCTACATCGATTATCTTCGCTTTACGTATCGTATGACGATTATGTAATTTCTAAAGTCTTAGAGATTATGTAATCTAGAATTAACGATAAATCAAATGAGTTTAATATCTTATTGACTCATTAAATCTATGATTATCTCTGAAGAAAATATATATGCAAGTATATTTTCATAAAGATAGTAATTAAAAATTCCTTCGTACAAACTATTAATGATGAAAATATTTTAACGGGTGGGTAGTACCCGAGGAATATTTAGAATTCACATTAATAAGTTATATTGTACATTCTTGAATCTGATTCAACGGTCATTTGTTATTCTACTTACAACCATCGATATACGTATCCGTTCACCCCAGAATAACCATTTCCATTTAAATTTCATATTTGAATTTTTACCTATCCAAATCCAACAAGTGGCATAAAGAAGAAACATTGGACAATTAAAATGAAATAAAATGTTGATTATAACATATGAAACTAAACAATTCTTCAAGTTTGCCACTTGATTTCATCCTAAACCTCATTTGTACTTCGACAATTATAATCCTCATTCAAATCTTTTCATGATTCTTGAAAACACCTCGATCGAGAAGTTGAACCAGCCGCACCTCGTTTACGGAAGAAAGATTTATGCATACAGTGATGCACCTGAAAAATTTTCGAAACCGAAGTTATAGTTAAAACGTATCCGCGTCGAATTCCTTATCATTCATTATCAAAAACAATCATACGATTCCTTTTCAAGAAGCTAATTTTGTCACAGCTCCACTTCGACTTCTCAGTGAGACTACTCCTATTATAATCTCGATATTTATACTTTGTCCTTTCGCCGTTGTTACCGGAGAACCTTTTTCACAACATCATCAGCAGACGTACCAGCAACTCATTATCTCTTTGGCGAAATCCGCAATCAGTATTTTGAAAATCTCGTAGAAATTCTCCCAGTTATACCAAGAACGACTACCCCTAAGAATTACATATTTCGAATGTGAAGTTCTGAAAAACATCCTGAACTATGAAGTAGTTCTTGAAATGCTGAAGAAGCAGCAAAAACTGTAAACGACTTTAACAGTCAAAAGTTTAATGATGAAGTACATTGTGTTGGTAAAGGTTAGAAAAAGAGGAGAGTTGGAACTGGAAAACGGATTGAGCAAAGTATGAAGGAGGATGTAGATAAATCACAAGAACTGAATCTGCTTTCAAAGGATTCAAACGATTCAGTGCCTGCTGAAACCATTAGTAAAAACCCTACCCCTTATCCTAAACCTTTCCCGATGATATTCTTCATCATCATCTTATCTTAGATATTATAAGATATCTTCATATCTTCCGTTATACATATTCTCCATATTTCTGGAGATATTTTCACAACTATTCTTATCTGAGAATATTTATCTCTCTGTAATATCTGCGTTACAACATAAAAGAAACTGTGTTAGTTTCTAAGTTCTAAAACCTTCAAGTTTAAAATAGGAATGTTTTGAAGCAGTGTTGGGAACTGATGCATGAATTAGTATAATATAATGAAACTTGATCAACTTCATTATATTACAGTAAGTCATGTTAAGTTTCTAATGGAATGTGATGATTCACAGTACCGTCATCATGTGCCATGTTACACGGCTCTTACATTCTATCAAGTCTTCAAACATATTAGAACGTATCACCTTGATAGTTCTATTTTTTTTCCGGAATATTCGAGTAATTTAACGAATCAAGATCGTGCCATTACAATTTCATTCTAAAACCAATAGCAAGGTTCATTCCAAATTTCCTACCTACGAATTTCGGACCATTGTTCGCTTGGCTCGAGGACAGGAAGAAGAAACGAAGGGACAAAACCTCAGAATAGAAATATGAACATAAACCACAGCAAATAAGAGAGAGCATTAACTGTGGATGACAATGATTTTAAGGGACGGGAGTAGGAACATCGAAATATAAGGGAAGGTATAAAACCTAACAACAACCCCGAAACTACAAACCGTGCATATCAATACGTATTGCAATGTAAAGGCACGGGAGAATTAAAAATATTATAATTCCAAGGAAAGGATAAAAGAGAATAGATTCTTCTGGTGATAGATGAAAAAGAAGAATGAAAGATATGAAAGTTAGAAATATAACAAGGATTAGAACGGGATGAAGCATTTCAAAGGATACCTTAAAGTAGGAATTAAGGAGAAAGAGTAGAAGATGCGAGTTGTGAAAAATAAGGAAACGAAGGGGTGGATTTATAGTGAAATATCCGACAGAGAAATCGAAACAGATTACCGCATTAAATCAAAGAAGATTCTGATCGCCGAATAACCAAATCTTATTACGTAAGATTTTTCCTAAATCCCTTAAATCCCGGAAATCAATTCTAAACCACGTCATCGATTAAAAACGATTCCATATTTACTCATTTCATTTTTTTTTTTGTGATAGCTTCGCTCGTGCGTCTCACATAACCAAATCGTTTTATCTAAATCTTTCAATAATGATAAAATTTCATTATTACCTCATATTCGTCATGAAAACATTCCTATGGTTATTTATGACAACCTCTACCAAATTTCGAGGACGAAATTTCTTTAACGGATGGGTACTGTAACGACCCGGAAATTTCCGACCAAATTTAAACTCTAATCTCTATATGGTTCCGACACGATAAGCAAAAACCCTAAAGTTGACCCGCATTTTTTTTCGATCGTTCTATACTTATAAGATTAATATTTACATAAATTAAAACTTACCAACATGATAAGTAATCCAAATTGTCGAGATTTATATTTCCGAAAAGAGTTTTACACAACGTTTGACCGTCTAGTTTGACCGACGATATCACGAACTATACAATATATGATAATTATACGTTTGCGTATATATATGTATATATACATATTTAACATGATTAATGAATGTTTTAATATCTTATTTTGTATCAAAAACTATAAGTTATAAGTATATTTTGAAACTACTAACTTAAGTTTTCAAAACGATAACTATACGTAACGTTATTTGACATAAATACTTAAGACTTATAATGTTTATACATATATCGTATAAGTAATGTATTTACTCACTTTTAAGACTTAAATACATAAAATCATATAAGTGTATTCACAAAAGATAGCTATATTTGAATCCTCATTCCATTTTTCACAAAATTTCTATACGTATATCTAGAGTATTTGTACTCGTATCATACCTAGCTTCTATACGTATTTACTATTGGTATATACACATCAAATCACCACCTAACCAGCCCTTGTTACTACCCTAGGTATAAGGTAATTGCTTTTGTATTATTGTTTGACAAATACATAAGATTACAAACTAAAATTTTGTCATGTTATCCTTAAAGATCACATTTTTAGGAGTATATATGTATCATCATTTTGATTCATTTACTACTTCAATCTCCTAGCTAAAACACACACACTTATAACCCTTAAACACCTTCAACAATTCAGTAAAGTTCTAAGAAGATCTAGCTTCAAAAACCTTACATAAACACCATAAGAAAACCATACAAAAACACTTCAAGAAAACCTTCCAAGAACACCAACTTACTTCCAATCTTTCATCCACTTCTATCACCCTTTTGATTCTAGCTTCTTACTCCTCTTTTACAGCAAACTTATCCAAGGAACTTGAGGTAGAATCTATGTTCATAACCTTGTTCGATTCATATATATATAGCTATCTTATTTTGTGGTACAAAAGTTTAACAACAAGAACATAGTTTGAATGTTTTCAAACTTGTTTGCAAACTAAATAGATCCTTCTAACTTAACTTTTAAAATACTTCAAGACCTGTAATATAACTTAAATATATGCTAATTTAATAAGGTAAAACTTGGTTTTTCAAAGTATAAGTATTTTTAGAAAAATGGTCATTAAATGATTTTTTTTTTGTAACAAAATGTTTAACTTCATATGTTTCACTAATGTTTCACTTATGCCGTATGATTTTGAATACAAACCAAGGTATTTACAGTTCATAGTCTTAAAGAAGAACTCGATCCAAGAAGATGGCAATTTGAATCAACGAAAACGGACTTGTAACGAAGAAACTATGACCGAAACAAAATTGGTTATCCTAGATCATTTCAACTACGGGATCAATTGGAAAAAAAGATATAAATCACATATTTCTAAGATAACATGATATTTTATATATATGTACTCATAATTCAATTTCATATGGTTCAGGATCACCCGTAAACAACACGAGAAGATTAATCATAAGATCCCATGATTGTACGCAACACGTCATTTGACAACACCGGTACTTTATGTACGCAACACGTCATTTGACAACACCGGTACCATGGGTCAAGATTAATCTCGACCAACACATATACGATGGGGTTTTATGGGAGTTTTATTTATTTCGTTGGGGGTTTATTTATTGCGGGTATATTAAACATCTAAAAATGAACCATTAAAATTGAATTACTAACATCGAAACGCTAACTACGGACTAAGGAATTATTCAAAGTATTAAAAGTATTATAAATATATATACGAGATGTTTGTTTAAAATGAAAATATATTGATATATTATATATGGATAGGTTCGTGATATCAACCGGAAGACCAAGTCAAAAATATATATATCTTCGAGACAACAGTGAGTATATAGTCCCACTTTTAAACTCTAAATATTTCGGGATGAGAAAACATGTATTTTATGTTTTACGATATGGACACAAGTAACTGAAAAATATGTTCTACGTTGAGTTGTACCACTGGCATACTTCCCTGTAGCTTGGTAACTAATATTTACAGCGGTATTGTAAACGCGAATCCTGTTGATAGATCTATCGGGCCTGACAACCCCAACCGGACTGGACGACCAGTATTCAACGGTTGCACAGTACTTCGTTTCGTGACTACACCTTGGTACGGTGTAGTAAGATTTCATAATAAAGGGAATATGCGACGTGATTAAATGTTAAGTATGGTTACCAAGTGCTCAACCACTTAGAATATTTTTATTGAAATGATTATATACGAAATCTTGTGGTCCATTGTTATAACGCTGCTAGCATCAAACCTATATATCTCACCAACTTTATGTTGACGTTTTAAAGCATGTTATTCTCAGGTACGAATTAAGTCTTCCGCTGTGCATTAGCTCATGTTAAGGATACTACTTGGGACCATTTAAGCTATGATACAAGGACGTTGCATTCGAGTCATTGAAGTTCATTAAAGACTATTGTTATGAAAATGGCAGATTAGATCATTTGGTTGTTATAAAATGTTAGGCTAATATGTCAACTCTCGATGTAATAATAGATTGCCTTTAAGAAATAAATGCAACGTTTGTAAAATGTATCATATAGAGGTCAAGTACCTCGCGATGTTATCAACTATTGTAATTCGTTTTTAATCTATATGGACGATGTCCGGATGATTAGTTTCGGATCCTTTCAAGACACCTGTCAAATAGTACAAATATTCTACCAAGGATGCGACATCACTACAAGAAAATACATCGATATAGCAGTTGGTGGTTCCATTATGAAGAAAACAGCAACTGATGCTTACAAAATTATTGATAACACTACTTCCCACTCACATGAGTGGCACCAAGAAAAAGATATCGTTAGATCATCTAAAGCAGCTAGAGCCGATTCTAGCCATGGCTTTGATTCCATTTCTGCAAAGATCGATGTTGTCGAGAGACGAATGGAAAAGATGACTAAAGATATCTACTCAATACGAATTAGTTGTGAGCAGTGTGGAGGACCACATTTGACAATAGATTGTCTCAGTATTGAACCAACAATGGAACAAAAAGAGAATGTTTCATACATGAACCAAAGGCCTGGAAATAATTATCAGAATAATTATCAATCGCCAAGACCAATCTACAATCAAAACCAGAATTATAACCGAAATATTTCATACAACAACCAACAAGGTCCTAGCAATCAACAAGTATCCAATAATACTTACAATCAGCAAAGACCTATTTTTCAAAATAAACCACCACAAATCGATGATAAAAAACTAAATTTAGAAGATATGATGTCGAAACTAGTTGAATCTCAAACTCAGTTTTTCACATCTCAGAAACAAACCAATGAACAAAATGCTCAAGCATTTGGAAATCAACAAGCTTCTATTCAAAATTTGGAACAAGAAGTAAGCAACCTAGCAAGGTTGATAGGTGAAAGAAAACCGGGAAGTCTACCTAGTGATACAAATGCTAACCCCCGGAATGAAACAGCTAAAGCCATTACCACAAGAAGTGGTATTACACTTAAACCACCTGAAATACCTGTAATTTCTGATGACGCTATTCATACTCCACAAAAACCACAACCTGAGCAAGATAAGGAAACAGAACCTGTAGTTCAAAAGGTTAATGAAGATAACACAGTTAAGGCTAAACCTTATGTTAAACCATACCAACCACCACTTCCTTACCCGAGTAAAATGAGAAAATAAAGACTTGAAGTCGAGCAATCCAAATTCTTGGATATGTTTAAACAAATAAATGTAAATCTTCCTTTCATTGATGTGATTTCAGGAATGCCTAGATATGCTAAATTTCTGAAAGATCTAATCACAAATAAAAAGAAAATGGAAGAACTCTCGGCTGTTACTATGAATGCTAATTGTTCTGCAGTACTGTTGAATAAGATACCAGAAAAACTATCAGATCCAAGAAGTTTCACAATTCCATGTTTTCTAGGTAGTCTTAGTTCAATAGAAGCATTGACAGATTTAGGTGCTAGTATAAATTTAATGCCATATTCACTATACGCTAAACTAGACCTTGGAGAATTGAAACCAACAAGAATAAGCATACAACTAGCCGATCGATAAGTAAAATATCCTAGAGGGATAATGGAGAACATGCTAGTTAAAGTTGGTACTTTAGTATTTCCAGTAGATTTTGTTATTCTGAACATGGAAGAAGATTCTCGAGTTCCTCTCATATTAGGAAGACCATTCTTAAACACGGCTAAAGCAATAATAGACGTGTTCGGTAAGAAACTGACCCTAAGTATAGAGGACGAGAGTGTTACCTTTTCTGTTGATAGAGCAAAGCAACAACTGCAATCTGCAGATGATACATGTTATTATATTCAAACTATAGATTCACATGCAGAATTTTTAGAAGAATTTCCAGAATTACAAGAAACAGGAGAATGTTCTTTAGGAGAAGGAAATGAACCAATTGATGAAACTGAAATGTTAGCTACACTTATGGCTAATGGATATGAACCAACAACAGAAGAAATTCAAATGTTAAAAGAAGAAGACAGATATCGATATAAATCATCGATAGAAGAACCACTGACATTAGAGTTAAAGCCACTTCCAAACCATTTGGAATATGCTTAATTACATGGTGAATCTGAATTACCTGTAATAATATCGTCTTCTCTTACTGAAAATGAAAAATCTCAACTTATTTCTGTATTAAAAGCTCATAAACCAGCTATTGCATGGAAGATTCATGATATTAAAGGCATAAATCCTTCGTATTGCACACATAAAATTCTTATGGAAGAAGGTCATAAAACGTATGTGCAACGCCAACGAAGACTAAATCCTAATATGAAAGATGTTGTTAAGAAAGAAATAATTAAACTGCTAGATAAAGGTTTAATTTATCCAATCTCTGATAGTCCATGGGTAAGCCCAGTTCAATGCGTACCTAAGAAGGGTGGCATGACTGTCATCACAAATGAAAAAAATGAGCTTATTCCTACTAGGACTGTAACAGGATGGCGTGTTTGTATTGATTATAGAAAATTAAATGACGCAACCAGAAAAGATCACTTTCTCTTACCTTTCATTGATCAAATGTTGGAAAGATTAGCCGGAAATAGTTACTATTGTTTTCTTGATGGTTTTTTCGGATACTTTCAAATTCCAATAGCACCTGAGGATCAAGAGAAAACCACATTCACGTGCCCTTATGGTACTTTTGCTTACAAACGCATGTCATTTGGACTTTGCAATGCCCCTGCAACCTTTCAAAGGTGCATGATGGCGATTTTTCACTACATGATAGAAGAATGCATGGAAGTTTTCATGGATGACTTTTCAGTCTTCGGTGATACTTTTGAAACATGTCTAGTTAATCTTGAACGAATGCTTATTAGATGTGAACAATCAAATCTAGTACTTAATTGGGAGAAATGTCATTTCATGGTTAAAGAAGGCATCGTTCTCGGTCATAAAATTTCAAAGGAAGGAATTGAAGTGGATAGAGCTAAAGTAGATGTAATTGCTAAACTTCCACATCCCACCAATGTTAGAGGAGTTAGGAGTTTTCTAGGGCATGCAGGTTTTTACCGATGTTTCATAAAAGATTTTTCTAAAATTGCCACTCCTATGAATAAACTCCTAGAAAAGGATGCTCCATTCATCTTTTCAGATGAATGCATCAAATCTTTTAATAATCTTAAAGAAAAACTCACTAATGCACCGATCATGATAACTCCAAATTGGAATCTACCGTTTGAACTTATGTGCGATGCAAGTGATTTTGCAATGGGAGCCGTTTTAGGACAAAGGATTGAAAAACGATTTCAACCTATTTATTATGCTAGTAAAACGTCACAAGAAGCATAAACAAATTACACAACTACTGAAAAAGAACTCCTTGCCATTGTCTTTGCTTTTGACAAATTTTGTTCATATCTCGTTCTAGCAAAAACGGTGGTCTATACCGACCATTCTGGTCTTAGATACCTATTTTCAAAACAAGATGCCAAACCAAGATTAATCCGTTGGATCTTACTCTTACAAGAGTTCGATATTGAAATCCGAGATAAAAAGGGAGCAGAAAATCTCGCCGCTGATCATCTTTCTCGTCTTGAAAATCCTGAATTAGAATTTCTAAATGAATCGGCCATACAATATAACTTTCCTAATGAATATCTATTGAAGATTGATTATAATAAAATTCCATGGTTTGCAGACTATGCAAACTACTTAGTATGTGAATTCCTTGAAAAAGGATTATCGTACCAAAAATGAAAGAAATTCTTTAGTGATATAAAACACTATTTCTGGGAAGATCCACATTTGTTTAAAAGTTGTCCCGATGGAATAATACGCCGATGTGTATTTGGAGATGAAGCCAGTCAAATCTTAAACCATTGTCACACAGGACCAACAGGAGGGCATTATGGGCCTCAACTCACAGCAAGAAAAGTTTACGACGCTGGATTCTATTGGCCTACAATTTTCAAAGACGCACACCTTCTTTGCAAATCCTGTGATGCTTGTCAAAGGGCCAGAAAAATAAGTCAACATGATAAAATGCCATAAAATGTTATTAAAGTATGTGAAGTATTTGACATTTGGGGTATTGACTTTATGGGTCCATTTTCAAAATCTCATAATAATCTCTACATTCTCGTTGCCATTGATTATGTATCTAAATGGGCGGAAGCACAAGCTCTCCCAACTAACGATGCACGAGTTGTAGTCAGCTTCTTAAAACGTCTTTTTGCTAGGTTCGGAACACCGAAAGCTTTAATAAGTGATCGAGGTACTCATTTTTGTAATAATCAACTTGAGAAAGTTCTCAAAAGATATGGAGTAACTCATAAAATCTCAACCGCTTATCATCCACAGACAAGTGGACAAGTTGAGAAAATACCAACCGAGCTTTAAAACGTATTCTAGAGAAAACCGTAGGATCAAATTCGAAGGAATGGTCCATGAAATTGGAGGATGCACTCTGGGCTTTTAGAACAGCCTACAAAACTCCAATTGAAACCACACCTTTTAGACTCATTTACGGAAAAGCATGTCATCTTCTAGTAGAAATTGAACACAAAGCATTTTGGGCTTTGAAGACATGTAATCTTGATTTTCATGAAGCTGGACGTCTACGGTTAAGTCAACTAAACGAATTAGAAGAATTAAGACATGAAGCATATGAAAATTCGTTAATATATAAGGAAAGAATGAAGAAATGGCATGATAAAAGAATCAGAAGTTCAAAAGAATTTAAAGAAGGAGACAGAGTTCTTCTTTTTAATTCACGATTCAAGCTATTTCCTGGAAAATTGAAATCAAGATGGTCTGGACCATTCATAGTCAAAAGAGTTTTCCCATACGAAACAGTAGAATTAATAAATTCAAATGGGGTTGAATTTAAAGTTAATGGTTACAGAGTTAAACATTACATAGATAATCTAATGGAAGTTGAAGATGAAGTTAATCACAATTTCAAAACCACGGCTAACTAAGTGTGGGAAGGTTCGAATCTTTTTAGGGTAATATGTATTTCTGTTAGAGTTAGATATTCTGTTTTCGTGTAGTTCTCGAGAATGGAATCTGAATGGTCTTTCCCTATCAGACCCTAAAGAACTAGTCTTCTCCCCCCATTCTGAATTTTTATTTTTTTTAGGTTTTACGAGATGAAGAATTCCTTTGATCTGAACCATGGTCTAATGCTACATGTTATGATTACTAAACGTAATAATGACACCCTTTCGAGTGAACTGGTATCATTCATAAGAGGCAAAATGGACGGAGTAAGAAAAGAACTCAGAAAAGATCATCATAAGATACATTTTGGTAAAGGAAAATCAAAATCCGCAACAAAAAGAAGAGCACGACACCTTGAAAGATGTTATAAATGCGAAAAATGGTCACATGAAGGTAAATGTTCAAATAATCAAACATATTCAAATACCGAATTTGTTACTTTATGCAGAGAAGGACCGTTTATATGTTTAGAAGAAAAGATATTGAAGATTCGAGGTTATGCTTACGTAACTATGGAAAATCAAATCACACGACTCTCCTATGAGTCGGCTAAAGCAGGTCTCTGAGAATTCTTTCTCACAGGTAAGTATGTACAGTTTTTATTTTTTATTTTTATTGCTTTTAACCTTTTGATAATAAACGCTGAATCGTTCGCTATAAAGTATTAAATTGGTATTCAATAAAATTAGGTATGCGTAACCGAAATTATTGATATCATACAAAAATTTATTACATCACTGCGAAATTTACTGTTTATTCTTAAGATATAAATATCTTTAATCAATCAAACCAAAATATTTCAAAAATTCATCAGGAGTAAAACTAGGTCGTTGAACCGAAATTACTTTACCGAAAAGAGGGGCGTATATTTTTGATAATATTTGATTGATTAAAGTAGGATAAAAGACCAAAAAGATTTTTAATTTTTACTTTGTTTTTAAAATGAATATTAAATTATTATTGTAAACTTTTTAAAATAAATATATTTAAGTTTGTAAATATTTGAAAAATTAATATTTTTAATATAAGTTTGTATGTATAAAAATAAAAATATACTATAAATTTGGTGTGAATTTTTAATTTTTAATTTTATGCATTTTAAATTAAAGTTTGGTGTGAATTTAAAAACAAAAATTTACTTTATTTCGTTAAGTTAAAAATTTGATATTTAAAATTCGTCGTGAGTTGAAAACTAGGTCGTTGAACCGAAATTGCTCTACCCAAGGGAGGGACGAGAACTTTTATTATCATTATTTTTAATCTTATTGAATTAAAGTATGCCAAAAACATTTAAAAAACCCAAAAATCTTTGCTTTTAAAACTGTGCTTAAAAAATGACAAATTTTAAAATTTTGTCGAGGGACGGACTAGGACAATGATCCGAAACGCCCTCACTTCTAAAAAGAAATAAAATTTTTAAAATTTAATTAATTATTTTGTGTTAAAAGTTATAAGGTTTTTATATTAAAAAAAAAAAAAAAAAAAACCCCGGACCCCATGCGATCGCATGGGATTTAAACTATACCTCCATGCGATCGCATGGAGGTAAAAATCTTGTCAGATAGAAAAAGAGCAGCTCGCTGCTTCTGCTCTCCCCACAACACACACACATCACGAACACACACACAAACTCTCTCAAATTTTATCAATTTTTCACCAAAATTCACCAAATTTCTCGCTATAATCCGCTCTAAACATGAATTTGATAAGAAGTTTATCAAGAAGGGTAACAATTTCACCCCTAAACCTTTTTAAATTTGATTTTTAGTGTTCTTGAGCTATAATTTTCCTAATTTGATTTTGTTAATTTCTAGTTTAATTAGAGTTAAATTGTTAGTATTTTATACATGTATAACCTAGATTGATGCTATTTAACATGATTTGAAGCCAAAAACTTCAAAAATTTTAGGAATCTAGGGTTTGTGTTCTTGAGCAATTTGGGGCTTTTTGATATAAACAGGTTATGGCCGATTTTTGTCATGAATTATTGCAAAATTAAGTAATGTAACATGTTTAGGTAGCTAAATGATCCAAACTTTGATCCTAAACATGATTTTTGAGAATTAAAGTGGACTTTTTAGGTATAAAATTAATGAACTTGATTAAATTGATATAAATGCCATTTGAAACTTGTTTAATTGCTAGTAATGATTGTTTTAACATGTTATTTGAGTTAAATGATTATGAACTTTGTAAACATTTTCATATATGCTTATTTGAAAAAGTGTAGAATTGTAAAAATTGTGAAAATGTGTATAAGTTTAATATTGATTGAACATGTTATTTTAATTATTTTAAGTTGTTATTTTGCTAACACTAATGCATATTTGGATGCACAAATTTTGTGTTTAATGTGTTTTGCAGAGATTTACTAATAATGATGGTGCATCATCATCATCTAGACAACCTGCTCTAGAACCTGAACCGGAAATGCAATATGAACTGGAGCAACAACAGGAACAACAACAACAACCTGATCAACACGTACCTTATTATGATCCGCATCAAGAATATGTTGATGCTTACGTAGTATTTCCGATGCATCCAATAGTATAACACCCAACGATTCATGAAGAACAGTTGCATCCCAATTTGAGATTTGATCGAAGCTGGAAAGATTACCCGACATATCAAAGTAAAAAATTCAAGCTGGTACCGAAAAATGTAGAAGTGCCGAGGGTAACCGATTGGGAGCCTTTGGAAAGGGTCCAACTTGCTAACTCAGTTAGACAGCATTTGATCCAATTGTATGGCAGCTCTTCTTTTCCCAATTGGGAACGTTTATTCACCATTCGTAGACCTGTATATAAGGAATGGTGTATTGAGCTTATAAGTACTATAGCGTTTAATGCAGATGTAGATAGGTTAGATGATAGAAGTTTTCTTAGATTTATACTTGGCCGTAGGATGTACAGGATGTCCATGCTGGACATGGCCAGGGCTTTACAGATATATACGCCCACTGAATTACTACTACCCGATTGTATGAATTTGATTTATCATGGTGAAAGGGTAGATAGGAATTTTGATGCTAACGTCGTCTGGAGGTGTATGTCAGATTTTAATGTTTTTGGGCGGGAAGGAAAACACACCTACTTACATTTTCACAGAGCTGAGCTTCGTATAATTCATAGATTTCTGGCTAACTCGATTACACATAGAGGTCACAACAAGGAGAAAATGACCTTACATGATTTATTCTACCTTAAGTGTATTCGAGACCCAAGAGGCTTTGTTAATATCCCTTACTGTGTTGGTTTTTATTTGTCTAAGATGGTGGAAGGAATACAGGAAGGGGGAATAATAGGAGGAGGTATTTTTGTTACTCTCATTGGAGAATATTTGGGTGTAGATAGGGATCAAGGGGGTCCACTTTTGGTATGTAGGGAACATGTTGAGCCTTTAGGATTGAGGGTCTATCAGGGTGCTAAGGTATTGAAGAGTAGACGCAATCAGGCAATACCATATGTTGGTAATCATCCTTAGGTAGAGAGAGGTTCAGATGAGGAAATGGAGGAAGCAGATGACATTAGGGATGTCATTAGGGAGGCTATAACTGACATCTACCAGCGTGTAGATGAGGTAGAAATGACAAATGAGGAAAGACATAGACGGTACGAGCAGTGGCAAGCCCGTAATGAGTACGAGCATTCTAGGCAACGACAGCATGATAGATGGGACTATCATCAGCGTCAGCTCATGAGCCGGCTATCACCTCAGGATCACTACGTACCAACCCGACCCGCTTACTATCCTACACAACAGCCCGAGATGAGACCACCATATACTCTCTACGACCCTAACCAGGCCTACCAGTACACCTATCACCAACCATGGAAC
Source organism: Rutidosis leptorrhynchoides (assembly GCF_046630445.1). NCBI lineage: Eukaryota > Viridiplantae > Streptophyta > Magnoliopsida > Asterales > Asteraceae > Rutidosis > Rutidosis leptorrhynchoides. The sequence goes on along the minus strand of NC_092343.1, from coordinate 95,655,731 downwards.
CCGACCGATGACATGAACTGGAACCCCTATCCAGATTGATATAGTTCCGTTGGTGATTTTTATGATTTTTATCTTTTTATTATTTTTTATTTATGTTTAAACATACAAATATTGATACTTTTATTGTAATGTTTAATATTTTTATTATGTTGTACTAATATTTCATATTTGATTTGAAAGTGGGATTTTAAGTCCCATTTCAAATTACCATGCATGTTAATATTTGTATGTATGTATATTGTCAATTGTATACAATAGGGTAAAACAGCGCATTTTCAAAGACTGACATTAAGTTCAGCAAAAGCTACTAATTTTGACAACAAAACAAAAAACAAATGTGATGTAACAACAAGACGGAATGAACAAATGATGTGCACCATTTATCATTCAAAAAACAAACGCCAATATGTTTGGAAACTTTGGTAAAATTTAATCATTTTTCTACGCTAATCACCCTCAATAATTTAAATTGTTACTGATTTCTTGCAAATGAGGGCATTGCAAGATCTTAAGTGTGGGAAGAGGTTAAATTATTTCGGATTCTTAAAATTTTTGACTTATACACTTGGTTACCATTAAAAATACTAGTAACGCAGTAGTTGTATTAGAATCTAGTGCTTTCTGATAATAAAGAACAGCCCTAGTCTTATATACTAACTACTCAATTCTAGTAAAAATTTTCAAAATTTTCAATTAAATGAACTCAAAATCATGTTTATACATATTTATGAACGATAAAACTAGGTGTTAACACCGAAATTATTATTACCTCGGAAAGGACATAAATTGAGAAACAACCCAAAATGTTAGAATTCATTTAAAATGGAATAGAGGATAATAAAAAGGCAAAGAAAGGAAAATAAAAGCCAAGTGTGAGAAAATTTTACCAAGTTATTTAAAATATATATCACATATTTTTGTACAAATAACTGAAAATACTTTTGTTTTGGACAAAATTAACCGTTTTACCCGGTAAATTGTAATATATTGGAAAGAAAGATGGATCTACACGATGAATCAATTCCATCATTAAAAGGAAGTAAAGTCTTCTAAAAAAGAAACGCGCTTCTTGATTTAGGTCAGGAAGTTGTCATCCAGACCAGTTGTAGAGTCTACGAAAAACCTTGAAAAGTTTTCTCAAAAATCAGCTAGAAATCCACGGACCTCAGCATCAAACAGGGTCGCCAAGTGGTCAGACTTATCCTAACCATGAGAGGATCTGTCTCGTAAAATGGGGAGGGCGCCGTGCAAATTAGCTTGATAATACTAATGAATCAGATCCCCAGAAAGGATAATCTCCTTAAAGATCAAAAATCAGCTTTTAAGACTGATATTACTCAATCCTAGAGATTGAATTTTAAAGATTGAGAATTACAAACTCATGGAATTCAATGATATCTAAACTCGAGCTTGAACGAGAAAATATTTTGATCAAAATTACAAACCGATTTGTTTTCTGAAAACCCATTTTTAATGCGTTCATTACCATTGAACGTAAAATCCTAGAAATTCACCTGGAATTCATTAAGTCACCTGAACCAAATCGGGTGTCAACCGTAAGAACGGTGGTTGCATAGCATGGTCAAAGACAGGACCTTGTGCCAGACCAAAAAACTATAGGGTGAGCTTTAGTATTTCTCCTACAAAGGATAGTAATTGCATCCGACACGTTATAAACCATAATTAAAAGCATGTTAGGGGACATTGCCTTAACAGTTGCTTGTTTAACTCTTTCCTTTACAACCGGACGGTAGTTTACCGAAAGGTAATATACGGAGCAAGTATACTGGACGTGTTGCTTTTCCAATACAAGATTAGCAAGTGGGTGACACAAAACCCCAAGTTTTGAGCTAAAATTTTCAAATCTGAAACCCACCAAACCCACAAAAACATTTTGCAAACACCGGTGAAGGGTTATTCCGGGAAACTTATCTAGGGTAAAAGCTAGATTTAATTTTCAAGATCAAATGTTTTCATAAAGATCCAATTTCCTAAAGGATCTAAATTTTCATAGTCATGTGGGACTGTAAACCACATCGTTACTACCATTGTTTATACCGCCGTATAGAAATCACTGATGTACAAAGTGTGAAGAATAAAGAAGTGATTCTAGTATTTTTATTTCAAGACTATATTGCTTGAGGACAAGCAACGCTCAAGTGTGGGAATATTTGATAATGCTAAAAACGAACATATATTTCATAGCATTATCCCTCAAAAAAGACAAGCTTTTAGTTGCAATTGTTCTATTTACAAGTGATATTCGTTTAAATAATAAAAGGTGAAGACAAGAGACAGATTCGACGAATTGAAAATGCAAACGACCAAAAAGCTAAAAAGTACAAAATACAATCAAAGTGGTTCAAATTATTGGTGAGAAACGTCTCAAAATTACAAAAGTACAAGACGCAAAACGCAAAGTACAAGATATTAAATTGTACGCAAGGACGTTCGAAAATCCGGAACCGGGACCAGAATCAACTCTCAACGCGCGACGCAACGGAGCAAAAATTACAAGTCAACTATGTACATAAATATAATATAATATATAAATAATTCTTAAAATTATTTATATATTATATTTATTTATTAAACCGTCGGCAAGAAAGAAAACAAACTTGTGTGAGCTGGAAAAGCAGGCCATGCGATCGCATGGTGAACATTATCTGGCCACATCCCTATAAAAAGCAGTTTGGTGATCGAATGTAAAACACCATCTATCTCTCTATCTCACTCGTTATATATATATATATATATATATATATATATATATATATATATATTATATTATAATTTTAATTTTAATTTTAATTTTAATTTTAAATTCTAATAATAAGGGTATGTTAGCGAATGTTGTAAGGGTGTAAGTCGAAATTCTGTCCGTGTAACGCTACGCTATTATTAATCATTGTAAGTTATGTTCAACCTTTTTAAATTAATGTCTCGTAGCTAAGTTATTATTATGCTTATTTAAGCCGAAGTAATCGTGATGTTGGGCTAAATATTTAAGACGGGGTTATTGGGCTTTGTACAATAATTGGGGTTTGGACAAAAGAACGACACTTGTGGAAATTAGACTATGGACTATTAATGGGCTTTATATTTGTTTAATTAAATGATAGTTTGTTAATTTAATATAAAGATTTACAATTGGACGTACCTATAAATAACCATATACACTCGATCGGACACGATGGGCTGGATATTTATATGTACTAATAATCGTTCATTTAACCGGACACGGGAATGGATTAATAGTCAATGGACTTATTAAAACAAGGGTGAATTATGTACAAGGACACTTGGTGTAATTGTTAACAAAGTATTAAAACCTTGGGTTACACGCAGTCGATATCCCCTTTTTATAATAATAATACTACTTATATATATATATATTTATATTTATACAAATATAGTTTTAAAAAAATATAGCGTTAAACTTGGCGAGTTCCCTGTGGACGAACCGGACTTACTAAAAACTACACTACTGTACGATTAGGTACACTGCCTATAAGTGTTGTAGCAAGGTTTAGGTATATCCACTCTATAAATAAATAAATAACTTGCGTAAAATTGTATCGTATTTAATAGTATTTTGTAGTAAAAATATAACTATTTTGTACACACCTCTACGCACATCAACACTTCACTCCTAGGTGGCATCTTAACACCTCTATGCTTCACCCGCCAATTACTTAGAGTGGCACCTTAACACCTCGATGCTTCACTAGTCACGTGAAACGTGGTGCCTTAACACTTCGACACTTCACATCTCACGCTACCACGAATAAATACATTATATATCTACGCATATAATTATTCCACTCACCTTAACGATTCGGTGACAGTTTTATACTTCCGCAAGCTTCAAAGCAAAGTACCTAATATAATAAGTACTTTAATCAACACATAATCTAGTTGGACTAAATACCAACAATTCACTTATGTGCATTTAATGACTTAATGCATTAAATGCCCCATTTTCACCAAAACCGCCCTTAAGGGTCAAGACCACCATTAATCACTTAAAAGCTAGTGATTAAGGTCCAACAACACTAACTATAACATAATTAGGGTAATTCATACCCATAATCCCAAACTAGGTTAATCATTAACCCCTTTGACTCATGTAAAGTTAACACACCCATTTCGGGTCATCCACTAACCCAACTAACACCCATTTACCAATTAGCTAGGTGTGCTAGTAATTAACTAACCAATTAGGACTCATAAACATCAATTACCACTTTGAAACCCTAGGTTAGTTACCATTGAGTCTTCATGACTCAATCTTACCCAAGAACACCCAAAATCATCAAATATGGGTTTTATGTTCATCACTATCCCAAACCCTAACCCTTACACAAATTTAAAACAAGGAAATCAAGATTAGAGCTTACCACTACAACCACAACGTAGCTAGTGAGTAGATGAATGACTTTAATACCCGCACTTTGGCCCAAGAACAACTTCTTCCTCTTGGATTTAAGCTTTCTCACTCAAGAAATCACACTCTCTCTCTAAAATTAAAGTGAAGAAGATAAGGTTGTTGAAAATGGAGTGAATGATACTCCACAAACTGACCTACTGGCCTTTAGCTCTTCCACAGGTGAAATTACCAAAATACCCATCAAAATATCTGAATAAAACAAACAAAACCCGGCTACAGTGAAGAGTGCGCCACGCGCACCCTTATGTGTGCGTTGAGCGCACTAAGCTCAGATCAGTCTCTGTCTTCTGTTTAACTGCACAATCATTCCCACACTTTATGTACTCTATTTATTCTACTGTACAATGAAGATTAGGGTCTTACAACTCTCCCCCACTTGAATCGGAGCGCATCCTCGCGATCCAGGCCGCATGTGTCACGACCCGGAAAATTTCAACTAATGTTGAACCAAACTCTCGATACGATATTGTATTTTCAACACGATAAGCAAAGTCTGTTAGGTTGAGTCTCAAAAATTTTGAACTATTTCATATATTCAATTGACCATTGACCGTTCTCGACGAATTCACGAACTACTATTTGTAAATAGACATATATATATTTAAATAAATATACTTAATTTAAAAGTATAGGACTTTTCTGAAGACTTTTAATCTGCCACTGAGTAACAATGGGTACGAAATAATAGTCCGTGAAAACTGTCTGCACAATAATCTAATTCTATCGGCTGCTAACTATTTGAGATATTGTGCTTAATTGATAAATCTTTGAGAATACTGTGTTATGATTTAATGTTAAGTTAGTGTGTTTTTATTTATTTATTTATGAATGATTGTTAGAGTTAATATTAAATATTATATTTATATCATTAAGTTATACATACATACACATATTGTAATGGTGATTTAACATGTAACAAACTTTGTCTTATATTTCTTTTTCAATAAACACATAAACCCACTACGTATATTATAATTAAAATGTTGTTCAATGGAATAAATTAGAATCTTGGTATTATTTTTTCCATATTTCTATCTAGATTATTCTATGTATGTTATAAATATATACACGTACCTATTATGCCAAAGACAAAAATCCATGAAAACCCACTTACTACTCAAACACAATCTAGACATATCTACCTCTTAATTCTAAATCACCATTTTCATATTGCTCTTTCAAACAACAACAATAAATACACACATAATATAGATTAGTACATAACACCTTTGGCACACTTTTAGTTCTCTCCATTTTAGTCTTGGATAAAAATTTACACAGGTACCGAATTAGTGTTTTCATGAACACTCAAGTCTTTGACAAGATTACTATACACCTTCGTTTGATCTCCCAAACTCAAAATTCCATATAACCACTCTAGAACACCTGCTACCTTATACGTTTTTCTGTTACCATCGTGAAACCACCACCAACTCTTCACTAGCTGCTATATTGTTACTGATTGTTGCAGTTTTCGAATAGACCCAACACCACCATAAACCTGCTGCTTTCTTTTTCGAATGATACCCACACACCACCTATATAAAACCCATTTAAAGCATCACCTTCTTGCTCGTTTATAACCATCGAAAACATCCATCATTATAATATGTTCATTGTTGCTGCTACGGCTATCTTCAGCTCGAGAACAATCAAAAACCACCTCTTTCGATCACTCTTTTCTGTTGTTTTCTCCATCAAAACAGGCCACAAAACTGCAGGTGCTGCTACGCCTAATTTTTTTCTGTTTGTAGCTGTTCACCACCATCCAACATCGTAAACCACCGGACAACCATAAACAACCACCATTTATTTCTCTCTCTTCTCTCTCTCTTCGTAAGTCATCACCAAGACCATCATCTTGTTGCTAATTGCTTCTATTTCGTTTCATTATTCTGTTATATTCGAAGACCATAAAAACTTTCACCATTAAATCTCATTGAACAACTTCTGCGATGATAATTTTTCTATTTTTAAAAAACTGAGAACAAAGGAAGAGAGAGTTAACAATGACTCTTGATAATGAAATATTGATAAGTGGTAGAGAGCTGATTAGTGATTTGTCTAGCTGTAAAGTCGAAGTAAAAAAAAAGAAACCTAACCGACGTCTCTTTTAATCTATAAATGAACTAGGTTGCTTCCTTATATTTTTGGGCCGTGAATGTTAAGTTTGGGCTTGCAACTTGGACTAATTAATGGGATAAGGGTTTTACTGTTGGGCCGTGGTATATATGGGCCGAATTCAATTGTTGGATTGCTGAAACTTGGTTAATTGTATTTATGTTAATGAGTGATAATGATACTAGGAATGGAAACTTAAATAATAATGACTTGTAACAATGAAGGTAATGATATTAATTAAGGAGGTTACAGTGAGTTAACATAGTGTTAATGATATTATGTTTGGATGATGATATGTGAAGATGACTGCGATTGCGAAGATGATTATGATCTTGATAATGTTACATAAGACAATCGTTAGGTGGTTAAGATAATGAAGGATGTTGAATGAAGCTGTAAGATATAATGGATAATTTGATAATAATAAGGATGATGATTGTAATCTTGATATAGTTTATGTTGAGCCATGAATTTGATTTCAATTAGGCCGAGTTTTTCATTTAGTTGGACCACAATTCTAGATGCTTGGGCCAAATTTATGATGTTGGGCCGTTACCACTTGCTACCATTGTTTCTTTTTTGTAGCCCAACATGAGGTGACAATTTATGAAGCTAGTGATGGTGGTTAATTGTATATGTTCGGATAATTAAGAAGAAAAGGGAATCAAAATCATTACGGGTTAAATATATTAGGTTTCAGAAAAACAGAAGTGGCTAGATGGTTAGGTTATTATCGGGTTAGCGGGACGTCGCGGGTTATTATTATTATTATAAATATTAGTATCGTTATTATTAGTAAAATCAATATTTTCATAATTATTATTATTAATATTTATTATTATTAAAAGTAACAATTTTAAAAGTATCACTTTTATAAAGATCATCATTTTTATTATTATCATTAAAAATATCATTTTTATAAGAATTATCATTTTTGTTATTATTATTATTATAAAACAAAAACATATATTTATCAATATTATTTTAACAATAAATGTTAGCTATATAAAACTATAATTACTACATCTAATATAACTATAGTAATATTTTATATTAATTAGGTTATTAATGAAACACATAATTAAAATAACAATTAAATCACTAACAACATATAAAATTTGTTTGAACATGAGTATATGTGTTAATATATATATATACATGATATAGGTTCGTGAATCCGAGACCAACCCTATACTTGTTCAATGTCGTTCTATGTATTTTTACTACAAAATACATTAGGTGAGTTTCATTTGCTCCTTTTTTAATTGCTTTTGCAATATATATTTTTAGGCTGAGAATACATGCGCTGCTTTTATAAATGTTTACGAAATAGACACAAGTACTTAAAAATATATTCTACGTTGAGTTGTACCACTGACATATTTCCCTGTAGCTTGGTAACTACTATTTACATGGGTATTGTAAACGCGAATCATGTTGATAGATCTATCGGGCTTGACAACCCCAACCGGACTGGACGACCAGTATTCAACGGTTGCACAGTACTTCATTTCGTTACTACACTTGGTACAGTGTAGGGAGATTTCATAATAAAGGGAATATGCGACGTTGATTAAAAGTTAAGTATGGTTACCAAGTGCTCAACCACTTAGAATGCTTTACATACACTTGCGAGTGTATTATGTTTATGATTATGAAATCTTGTGGTCTATTAATATATTGAAAAGATTGTTATGATAAACCTATGAACTCACCAACCTTTTGGTTGACACTTTTAAGCATGTTTATTCTCAGGTACGAATTAAGTCTTTCGCTGTGTATTTGCTCATTTTAAGGACATTACTTGGAGTCGATCATCGCAATGGGACCAAATGTTGATGACTTCGTCCAGGTGGATAAGGACGGGTTTTCACAGGTGGTATCAGAGCGGTGGTCTTAGCGAACCAGGTCTTGCATTAGTGTGTCTAATTGATAGTTGATTAAATGCATTAGTGAGTCTGAACTTCGACCGTGTCTGCATGTCAAAAGTTTTGCTTATCATTCCGTGTCGAAAATTTCCTGCTTATCATTCATAGGGAATCACTTGCTTATCATACTTAATCTAGACATATCTTACTGCCTGGATTGCATGAATATTGTATAGACAAAATTCATATCTTAGCGTATCTACTAATTCATATCTTAGCGTATCTGCTAATTCATATCTTAGCATATATGTTACTTTAAACTTTGCCTAACATATTTCGTAGATCCCACCGTAACTTATGGGATTTTAGTATTATATATGCATATGTAAATTATGTATTGCAGGGTACTAATCTACATCCTTTAATCTAATTCTTATAGAAAATCCTTCATCTGATCGTACGAGATGAATCCCTCAACCAGTTCGAATTCCTCGAATTCCGACAGCTATTCTAATATGGAGTTTCACCTAAGCTCTGAAAGTAGTGTCACCAGAATGAATCAACCAATCATCCATCCCCAATTCATCTGATGGGTTCGTTGTCGACCTAATCAATGGAGACGCGCAGAAGGCGATCCCTTCCACTAACCGAATTCACCTTTTGATGAAGAACCTGAAGCACTTACCGGCGAACCTGTTCGTAACACCATTTTCAGCCTCAGTTCCAGAGTAGTTCGACACGATTATATTCTATCCACAATTCTGAACCTTATTCATTCGCTCGTTTCGACTGACAATCATCCCGAAATAATAGAAGAAGTCAACGAATTTCGCGCTCGAGTAATCAATTGGGAGAATATGGTGCAAAATTTACCAGCTTCAACAACATCACCGGCACCAACAGTACCATCAGTAACAGCACCAGTACCATCAACAATCCATGCCTCAACATCTCATTCTGTACCTCGAGCATAATCTTCGTTTTACACTTTGTTCTACATCGATTAATTTTCGTTCTATGAATCGTTCTATATCATTTATCTTCACGAAACATGGCGATTATGTAATCTCTAAAGTCTTAGAGATTAGCTATTCTAGCTCAAACCGAAAATCAAATGAGATCAATATCATATTAACTCATTAAATACATGATTACATCTGAAGAAAATATATATGTATATATGTTTTCATAAAGATTGTAATTAAAAATTCTTTCGTACAAACTGTTAATGTTGAAAATATTTTAACGGGTAGGTAATACCCGAGGAATATTTTGATTTCACATTAATAAGTATACTGTACATTCTTCCAAATCTAATTCAATAGTCATTTACGATCCTATTTACAACCACCGATATACGTATCCGTTCACCACAGAATAACCATTTTCATTCAATTTCATATTTGTATTTTGATCTATCAGAATCCAACAAGTGGCATAATGAAGAAAACACTGGACAAAATAAAACTTATTAGAAACAAACAAATTAACTACGAGAAAAATGTTGTTAAGAATCCACGCTAACTGTTCCTAGCTAATTGTTCCTAGCTAACTGATTACATTTTATTTATTGCAATTTATTTATCGCAATTTACATTCTCGCAATTTTACTTATCGTCATTTAATTTCTGTTATTTACTTTACGCACTTTATTTATCGTCATTTAATTTTTGTTATTTATTTTTACGCACTTTAAATAACGGGACACGTATACAAGGTTTCGACATATCATATTGACACATCTATATATTTATCTTGGAACAACCATAGACACTCTATATGCAAATGACGGAGTTAGCTATACAGGGTTGAGGTTGATTCCAAAATATATATATAGTTTGAGTTGTGATCAATACTGAGACCGGTACACGGGTCACGATACGTATTAATTAATTCGAATGTTATATATTAAACTATATATGAACTATTGGACTATTAAATGTGGACTATCGACTGTGGACGAATAATATTGGACAATTAAAATGAATTAAAATACTGATTATAACATATGAAACTAAATAATTCTTCAAGTTTGCCACTTGATTTCATCTTAAACCTCATTGTATCTCGACGATAACAATCAGCGTTCAAATCTATCATGATTCTTAAAAACACCTCAATCGAGAGGATAAACCAACCGCACTTCATCTATGGAAGAAAAGATTGATGCATATAGTTACGCACCTGAAAAACCCTCGGAAACTGAGTAAACGTTTGACACGTATCTGTTCTAGTTCCTTTGACATTGTTATTACCGAAGATCGTTTTGCAATCCCTTTCCAAAGTAGCTAATTTTGTCACAGCTCCAGTAAGTCAACTCCGACTTTTCATCCGAAACAACTTTATTATAACCGCGATATATATACGTACTCTTTATTGTTACTGGGGAACCTTTTATATTACACAATATTACCATCAGCGATTAATCATTCTAAAAACACAATTCTCCTGAAACTACCTCGGTTTGATAACCGATGACCCAGATCAGTTAACTTTGAAAATGCTGACGAAGCAGCATGTTGTAGATGATCTTAATGGCCAAAAGTTTGATGATAAAGAAAGGAGTGTTAGGAACGCTCGATAGAAAATTTAGTACCGAAAAGTGGATTATGCGAAACTATGAAGGAGACCGTGGATAAATCACAAAGACTAAGCCTGTACCTAATGAATCCAGATGATTTAGTATCTGCTGAAATCTTTAAACGAATATCTTGTTCCTATTTATTCTAAATCCTTGCGGAAGGATTTTCTTCATCAACCTTCGATCTTAGAAATTCCAAAATATCGTCAAAAAAAAAAAATATCTCCGATATTTCTGAAGATATATCCATAAATATTCTTGTCCTAATTTATCTACCTCTTTGTGTTTTATGTATTCCATTATATTGGAAACTTCTATAAAATCTGAGTATGAATTATGAATGAATTGTGGAGAAGTGTTGGAAACTGATGCATGAGTTAGTATAATATAATGCGCTTGGCCAACGTGATTATATTACAATAATTCATGCTGAGTTTCTAATGGAACGTGATGATTCACAGATCATACCCTCATCATGAGCCATGTCACACAACTCTTTCATTCTACTTAATCTCTAAGTATATCATGGAAATATTTCCTTGATATTTCTGTTCTTCCGTAATTCCAACAGTTGCTAATAATTCGTGCTAATACATTTTCCTCCTGATTAGAAAATTTTCTTAAACCCCTTGAATTCCGAAATTCAACAGTGACTACGACAAAAGTTAAAACGAACCACTATTTACTTCATTTTACTCTTTTGTGACAGCTTCACTCGTACGCTTCACATAATCAAATTGTTTTACCACTATTACTAAATGGTGATAAAACTCTAGTTATTAACTCATATTCATCATAAAAACAATCTTATTGTTAGCCATGACCACCTCGATCAAATTTCGGGACGAAATTTCTCTAACGGGTAGGTACTATCACGACCCGGAAAATTTCAACTAATGTTGAACCAAACTCTCGATACGATATTGTATTTTCATCACGATAAGCAAAGTCTGTTAGGTTGAGTCTCAAAAATTTTGAACTATTTCATATATTCAATTGACCATTGACCGTTCTCGACGATTCACGAACTACTATTTGTAAATAGACATATATATATTTAAATAAATATACTTAATTTAAAAGTATAGGACTTTTTTGAAGACTTTTAATCCGCCACTGAGTAACAATGGGTATGAAATAATAGTCTGTGAAAACTGTCTGCACAATAATCTAATTCTATCGGCTGCTAACTATTTGATATACTGTGCTTAATTGATAAATCTTTGAGAATACTGTGTTATGATTGAATGTTAAGTTAGTGTGTTTTTATTTATTTATTTATGAATGATTGTTAGAGTTAATATTAAATATTATATTTATATCATTAAGTTATACATACATACACATATTGTAATGGTGATTTAACATGTAACAAACTTTGTCTTATATTTCTTTTTCAACAAACACATAAACCCACTACGTATATTATAATTAAAATGTTGTTCAATGGAATAAATTAGAATCTTGGTATTATTTTTTACATATTTCTATCTAGATTATTCTATCTATGTTATAAATATATACACGTACCTATTATGCCAAAGACAAAAATCCATGAAAACCCACTTACTACTCAAACACAATCTAGACATATCTACCTCTTAATTCTAAATCACCATTTTCATATTGCTCTTTCAAACAACAACAATAAATACACACATAATATAGATTAGTACATAACACCTTTGGCACACTTTTAGTTCTCTCCATTTTAGTCTTGGATAAAAATTTACACAGGTACCGAATTAGTGTTGTCATGAACACTCAAGTCTTTGACAAGATTACTATACACCTTCGTTTGATCTCCCAAACTCAAAATTCCATATAACCACTCTAGAACACCTGCTACCTTATACGTTTATCTGTTACCATCGTGAAACCACCACCAACTCGTCACTAGCTGCTATATTGTTACTGATTGTTGCAGTTTTCGAATAGACCCAACACCACCATAAACCTGCTGCTTTCTTTTTCGAACGATACCCAGACACCCCCTATATAAAACCCATTTAAAGTATCACCTTCTTGCTCGTTTATAACCATCGAAAACATCCATCATTATAATCTGTTCATTGTTGCTGCTACGGCTATCTTCAGCTCGTTTTCTGTTGTTTTCTCCATCAAAACAGGCCACAAAACTGCAGGTGCTGCTACACCTAATCTTTTTCTGTTTGTAGCTGTTCACCACCATCCAACATCGTAAACCACCGGACAACTATAAACAACCACCATTTATTTCTCTCTCTTCTCTCTCTCTTCGTAAGTCATCACCAAGACCATCATCTTGTCACTAATTGCTTTTGTTTCGTTTCATTATTCTGTTATATTCGAACACCACAAAAACTTTCACATTAAATCTCATTGAACAACTTCTGCGATGATAATTTTTCTATTTTTACAAAACTGAGAACAAAGGAAGAAAGAGTTGACAATGACTCGTGATAATGAAATATTGATAAGTGGTAGAGAGCTGATTAGTGATTTGTCTAGCTGTAAAGTCAAAGTAAAAAAAAAGAAACCTAACCGACGTCTCTTTTAATCTATAAATGAACTAGGTTGCTTCCTTATATTTTTGGGCCGTGAATGTTATGTTCGGGCTTGCAACTTGGACTAATTAATGGGATAAGGGTTTTACTGTTGGGCCGTGGTATATATGGGACGAATTCAATTGTTGGATTGCTGAAACTTGGTTAATTGTATTTATGTTAATGAGTGATAATGATACTAGGAATGGAAACTTAAATAATAATGACTTGTAACAATGAAGGTAATGATATTAATTAAGGAGGTTACAGTGAGTTAACATAGTGTTAATGATATTATGTTTGGATGATGATAAGTGAAGATGACTGCAATTGCGAAGATGATTATGATCTTGATAATGTTACATAAGACAATGGTTAGGTGGTTAAGATAATGAAGGATGTTGAATGAAGCCGTAAGATATAATGGATAATTTGATAATAATAAGGATGATGATTGTAATCTTGATATAGTTTATGTTGAGCCATGAATTTGATTTCAATTAGGCCGAGTTTTTCATTTAGTTGGACCACAATTCTAGATGCTTGGGCCAAATTTATGATGTTGGGCCGTTACCACTTGCTACCATTGTTTCTTTGTTGTAGCCCAACATGAGGTGACAATTTATGAAGCTAGTGATGGTGGTTAATTGTATATGTTCGGATAATTAAGAAGAAAAGGGAATCAAAATCATTACGGGTTAAATATATTAGGTTTCAGAAAAACAGAAGTGGCTAGATGGTTTGGTTATTATCGGGTTAGCGGGACGTCACGGGTTCAAACCCGGACTTGGGCATTTTCTTAAGGGCTACTCCTTTGAGGTAGTAAAACTATTATTATTATTATTACTACTAAAATAAGTATTATTTTTAATATTATCATTATTATTATTAATATAAATATTAGTATCGTTATTATTAGTAAAATCAATATTTTCATAATTATTATTATTAATATTTATTATTATTAAAAGTAACAATTTTAAAAGTATCACTTTTATAAAGATCATCATTTTTATTATTATCATTAAAAGTATCATTTTTATAAGAATTATCATTTTTGTTATTATTATTATTATAAAACAAAAACATATATTTATCAATATTATTTTAACAATAAATGTTAGCTATATAAAACTATAATTACTACATCTAATATAACTATAGTAATATTTTATATTAATTAGGTTATTAATGAAACACATAATTAAAATAACAATTAAATCACTAACAACATATAAAATTTGTTTGAATATGAGTATATGTGTTAATATATATATATACATGATATAGGTTCATGAATCCGAGGCCAACCCTATACTTGTTCAATGTCGTTCTATGTATTTTTACTACAAAATACATTAGGTGAGTTTCATTTGCTCCCTTTTTAATTGCTTTTGCAATATATATTTTTGGGCTGAGAATACATGCGCTGCTTTTATAAATGTTTACGAAATAGACACAAGTACTTAAAAATATATTCTACGTTGAGTTGTACCACTGGCATATTTCCCTGTAGCTTGGTAACTACTATTTACATGGGTATTGTAAACGCGAATCCTGTTGATAGATCTATCGGGCTTGACAACCCCAACCGGACTGGACGACCAGTATTCAACGGTTGCACAGTACTTCGTTTCGTTACTACACTTGGTACAGTGTAGGGAGATTTCATAATAAAGGGAATATGCGACGTTGATTAAAAGTTAAGTATGGTTACCAAGTGCTCAACCACTTAGAATGTTTTACATACACTTGCGAGTGTATTATGTTTATGATTATGAAATCTTGTGGTCTATTAATATATTGAAAAGATTGTTATGATAAACCTATGAACTCACCAACCTTTTGGTTGACACTTTTATGCATGTTTATTCTCAGGTATGAATTAAGTCTTCCGCTGTGTATTTGCTCATTTTAAGGACATTACTTGGAGTCGATCATCGCAATGGGACCAAATGTTGATGACTTCGTCCAGGTGGATAAGGACGGGTTTTCACAGCATGACAAGAGGGAAGGTAAACCAACACGAATTCTTCGGGCTCCCAAGTAAACTCGGAACCTTTACTACGACGCCATTGAACTTTAAAAGTTCTCACTTCTTTATTTCTCAACCTTTTGACCTTCTCTTCGAGTATGGCAATCGGCTCCTCAATATATTCTAACTTATTGTTTAGCTCAATCTCGTCTAACGGTACCCAAGATGAATCATCTGCAAGACACTTGCGGAGATGGGAAACATGAAATGTATTATGGATCCCCGCAAGCTCTTCGGGTAATTCCAAACGATACGTGACTTCACCAACACGAGCTAAAACCTTAAATGGCCCAATAAACCGAGGAGCTAGCTTTCCCCGTTTTCTAAACCGAATAATGCCTTTCCATGGCAAAACCTTAAGCATCACCATGTCACCTTCTTGAAATTCGATCATTCGCCTACGTTTATTGGCATACGACTTTTGTCTATCTTGAGCCTTTTTCAAATGATCCCGAATCATATCAATCTTGCTATTCGTTTCTAAGACCAAATCGGTACTCCCGATTTATTTTTGACCAACTTCACCCCAACAAATCGGAGTTCGACACCTCCGCCCATAAAGCATCTCGTAAGGTGGCATCCCGATACTAGTATGATAACTATTATTGTACGAGAATTCCACCAAAGGTAAGTGCTCATCCCAACTACCATCGAAATCAATAATACACGCCCGTAACATATCCTCCAAAGTTTGATTATTACGTTCAGTTTAACCGTCCGTTTGAGGATGATACACCGTGCTCAATTTCAATTGTGTGCCCATATCTTCATGAAACTTTTCCCAAAAACCGAGATGTGAAAAGGGTATCTCGATCTGAAATAATAGATATAGGAACCCCGTGTCTCGCTATCACCTCCTTGATAAACAACTTAGCCAAAGTCTCCGATGATATCGCTTCCCGAATGGGGAGAAACAAAGCACTCTTCGTCAATGGATCAACTATCACCCAAATCAAATCGAATTGGGTTCTCGCCGTTTTAGGTAACTTTGTGATGAAATCCATGGCAATGTGCTCCCATTTCCACTTCGGGATTTCTAACGGTTGTAACTTACCATACGGCTTTTGGTGTTCGGCTTTAACTTGCAAATACGTGACACATTGCTCAACATACTTAACAATATCACGTTTCAAGCCCGGCCACCAACAATCCTTTCTCAAATCGAGATACATTTTCGTCGCGCCCGGATGAATGGAATACTTTAACTTATGTGCTTCATCAAGTAGCACTCGTCGATAATCCCCCATCTTAGGCACCCACACTCTTCCTTGAAAAGACAACAAACCACGCGAACCCATAGTAATGAATTCCGATTGCCCCACAATTCGTTCCGCATGCTTGTTGTGAACGTAAGCTTCAATTTGAATCACACCAAGTTTTTCAAGAAAATCGTTAGTAATAATCATACGTAACAATCCTAATCGTAACGCCGGGTGGTGACTCTTTCGACTTAATGCATCCGCGACCACATTCGCCTTGCCCGGATGATAAATTATTTCACAATCATAATCTTTTACCACATCCATCCACCTACGTTGGCGATAATTCAAATCTCGTTGATTGAAGAGATGTTTCAAACTCTTATGATCCGAATAAATCGTACTCTTGACATCATACAAGTAATGACGCCAAATTTTCAATGCATGCACAACCGCCGCTAACTCAAGATCATGAGTCGGATATCTCGTTTCGTGTTCCTTTAATTGTCGAGAGGCGTAAGCGATGACTTTACCTCTTTGCATTAGAACACACCCGAGCCCATTTAGAGAGGCATCATAATACACCGTCATGTCTTCCACACCTTCCAACAACACTAACACCGGAGCTTGACACAATTTCTCTTTTAGCAATTGAAAAGCAGTTTCTTGCTCGTTCTCCCAATTAAATCTCGCATTCTTCCTCGTCAATTTCGTCAACGAAGAAGCGATCTTAGAAAAGTATTGGATAAACCGACGATAATAACCGGCCAATCCGAGAAAACTTCGAATTTCCGTAGGCGTAGTCGGTCGTCCCCAACTCTTTACCGTCTCAATCTTCCCCGGGGCTACTTGAATACCATTTTCGTTCACAATATGGCCAAGGAATTGAACTTCCCTTAGCCAAAATTCACATTTGGAGAACTTAGCATACAACTTCTCCTTCCACAACGTCTTTAACACACTCCGCAAATGATGTTCATGTTCCTTCATACTCTTCGAATAGACAAGTATGTCGTCAATGAACACAATTACCGACTTGTCCAACATAGGTTGACACACTCGGTTCATAAGATCCATGAATACCGCCGGTGCATTCGTAAGACCAAAAGGCATAACTACAAACTCAAAATGCCCATAACACGTTCAAAAAGCCGTTTTCTCAATATCTTCCTCACGGACCCGCATTTGGTGATAGCAGGACCGTAGGTCGATTTTAGAGAAATACGTTGCACCTTGGAGTTGGTCAAACAAATCGTCAATCCTAGCCAATGGATAACAATTCTTGATCGTCACTTTGTTCAACTCCCGATAATCGATGCACATCCGCATACTACCATCCTTCTTCTTCACGAATAAAACCGGAGCGCCCCATATCGAAGCACTCGGTCGGATATAACCCTTTTCAAGTAGCTCTTGGGTTTGATTTAACAACTCTTGCATTTCCGTCGGCGCTAAACAATAAGGAGTTTTAGCAATGGGAGTAGCTCCCGGAACTAACTCAATGCGAAATTCAACTTGGCTTTCCGCCGGAACACCCGGTAACTCATCCGGAAAAACGTCTTCAAACTCATTTACCACCAGAATTTCACGAATGGGTGGTGGCTCATCACGAGTATCAACAACATGGGCAAGAAAATTCATGCCACCACTAACAAGAAAACGACGTGCCCGTGCAAAAGTGCATATCGGCACAATTCTTCTCCGCTTATCGCCATGAATAATTAACTCTCCCCCACTTGGGGTTTTCACCTGAATAGATTTTTCATGGCATGCAATATCGGCTCTATTATGATCGAGCCAATCCATACCAACAACAATATCAAAATCGCCCGAAGTCATCGGGATGAGATCGATTTTAAAACTTTCGGCACCAAACACAACATTACAATTTTTACACACATCAACCACTAGCGCCGTCTTGCCATCCGCTATTTCAACTTCTACCTGACGACTTAACTTAACTAGCGGTTGATTTAACTTAGGCACAAATCTTGGAGACACAAACGACAAATTAGCACCACTATCAAAAAGTATCAGTGCCGGATTAGAGTTAACCATGAAAGTACCTGAAACTACTTCATTGGATTGCTTGGCCTCCTTATTCGTCATCAAATAGTTGCGACCCCTAGCCGTACCCGCCGCCTTCTCTAGACGCTTAAAATTATCGTTTCGCAAATCGGGACACTCCGGCTTCTTATGCCCTTCTTTACCGCAACTAAAACAAGTGAGCTTGTTTCTAGAAGATGGTTTCGGACAATCATGAGCCATATGACCCGCTTGCCCACAATTGTAGCACGTATAAGAAAAACCACCGGAAGCGCCCTTCTTCACGCTATTAATACTTTCGGAACCCTTCTTGTTCTTGTTCTTCTTGTTTGAAAAGTTAGAATGACTAGAACCTTTATCACACCCCCAAATAGGACCTGGGGTAATTGTGACTAATTATATCAAATCACAGTTTTATAAACGAGAATGACTCTACATGAGATGTTTTGTTGAGTTTTGCAGCGGAAGATAAATATGTCTTTAATTGATATGATATGTAATGAAGACTCCAAGCATAGCAAGCAATCATCATCAAAGCAGTAGATATACAGCGGAAGCAATATTTAAGTACATGAGAATAAACATGCTTAAAAAGTCAACACGAGGTTGAGTGAATTCATAGGTTTGTCATAAATAATGATTTCAGTAATAATGTTAGACCACAAGATTTGTTTTCATAAGTAGATCACTCAGATCCAGTCAAGTTGATCTCCCGCAGGATCAAAAAGTTATGCCAGTGCGTGATATTTAGACTAAACGTTGTTTGCCCCGTGACAAGTTGTTCTGTCCTTGTCGTTTAATTTCATTATCAAGTAATACAAAGACTTAGTCAAATGTATCGGGAACGTTACTCCCGATAGGCCTATCCCCAATAATTAAGAATGCCGCAGCAATTAAAAATATCACTGTAGGGACTTAGTCGGACATAGCCGGGTATAGCATAGTTTTAACAGTTGGTACTGATATTTAGACTAGACTTTCAAGTTTGCCCCGTACAAGTTATCGTTTATACTTGTCGGTTGGGGACTTGCTGGTCATAGCCCAACATATTACAGTTTAATAGTTGGTACTGATATTTAGACTAGACTTTCAAGTTTGCCCCGTACAAGTTATCATTTATACTTGTCGGTTAGGGACTTGCTGGTCATAGCCCAACATATCACAGTTTAATAGTTGATACGTGTAAAACAGTTATAAAAGCTGCGCATGTATTCTCAGCCCAAAAATATATAAAAAGGGAGCAGATGAACTCACATTAAATAGCAGTTGAAGTATTCCACGCAAGAAGGAAAGTAAAGCAAGTAAGTGATCTGGATATCAACCTTGAGGTATAACGTTTGATTAGTTAATGTCTAACTTGACATAAAGTATGTTTATTAATATAGCAACTATATTGACAGTGACGGTTTTCGAGAAAAGTTCCTATGTCTCAAAAGTTTCTATTTTTGGAAACCTACTATTTATGAAAAACTTCCACTTATAGTAAGCTTCTAGTTTAAGAATCTTCAGGTTATAATTTTTTAACAAAAATGTTGTACAATCTCGCCCAAACTTCGTCGCTAACATGCAAGTCACTCGAATGATCTATTGTTACCGAGCGGCCCAGGATCTCTTGACCAGAATCTAAGTCTTGGCATTCGAGATCCACAAGCGTCCCATAATGGTAACAAGGATCACCCTAGGCTACAAGTAGCGGTGATGTTTGTAGTCTTTGTACGCTATCTTTAATTATAACCTTCACGTTAGGTGCGTATATACATATATATTCATTAATTCGATTTTAATTATAACTCCTATATATTAATTCATAAAAATACTTTTATAATTTTTAGTAACATATATTACTAATTATAACATGTTATTTATTTTAATTTCAATTGCATATAATTTATAACATTATTTACATGTTTCGATAAAAAAATAATAAACCGAAGTAAATAGTAAAAAGTAAAAAGTAAAAAGTAAAAAGTAAAAAGTAAGAAAAGAATACTTACTAGTAGTAATTCTTCAAAGAGAGAATGAGAGAAATTTGGGTGTGAGTTTGAATGAGAAATGAGAGGTATTTATACTTAAAAAAATTAGGTAAAAAGAATAAAATAATTAAAAGAAAAAGAAATATTTTAATTTTTAATGGGATTTTAAAATTCAAAAGTATTAAATGTTAGGTCATGGGATAATGCACAAAATAAAATAATAAAAGTAGTTTTTCATTATAATTTTTAATTAAAAAGTAATTTATTTATTTATTTATTTATTTTATTAAAAAAATCATTTATTTTAATGATTTTTTATATATATATATTTTTAAAATAAACAAATTGATTTACTACTTTTCCAAGAATATTTGTCAATATTTTTTTTATTCATAATAACAATACTGATAATAAAGATATTAATTATTGATATCTTGTTTAAAAAGGATATTAATAATAATAATATTAATATATCAAATTAATGCGTAATTATTTACAAATAATTGTTCGTGAATCATCGGAATTAGTCGAGGTTAAATGAAATCATATAAAGATTTTTGTTTAAATTTTGCCAGAAATTTACGGGTTGTCATAGTATCCCCCTGTTAATAGAAATTTCGTCCCGAAATTTAGTTGTTGCCATCAGTCGGCGTTGTTTGTAAACAGGTGAGGATATTTTCGTTTTATTTGGTCTTCACGTTCCCAGGTATGCTCGGGGCCTTTCGTGAATTCCAACTAATAGGATATTGTTTTGTTTCTAGCGTTTAAATCTTACGATCCATAAATTCTACGAAGTGCATTTTATTATTAATGCGGAGGTTATCTAAAGGATTTAACAAGAGTGTCATTGATTAGGTTTCCTCAGAAAGAGATGATGACACTATGTAGGCATTTCAATACACATGAAATGAATAATAGTGAGCTTATTTAAACTTTGAGCATTTATGCCATAATATTAGGGTAGACAAAATATAGAGGAGTTCATGAAAATCATAATCATGAAATTTGATAGAGATCGTCATTCTTTACAACAAGAATGATGAATATGAGTTGAAAAATAGAGTTTTATCGACATTAAATAATATGGATAAAACGATTCGATTATAGAAAGAGTATAAATGAAACTATCACAAATGAGTGAAATGAGGAAATTAAATGTTCACCTTAACTTTTGATATGGTTAAAGTTGATTTCCGGAATTCAAGGGATTTAAAGAAATCTTCATAATCTTTATAAGATTTGATTCTCCGTTAATTAAGAAAATTAGGATTTTCTTTAATTAAATGCGGTAAATTGTCTCGATTGCTGTGTCTAGAATTTCGCTATAAATTAGCTTCTTTCATTTCATTATCTACACCACTTCTATACTTTCTTCCTCAATTCATACTTCCAAAAGGTTTCTTAATATGCTCAATCCAGTTCTTGTTCTTAACCTTATATTGGTTATCGCCACAATCTTCCTTCTTTTCCAACTCCCACCAGAGGAGTGTGTTTACTTCTATTATGCTCTAGGATTTATCGTGTTTTTAGTTCTCCCGTGTCTTTATATTGCTATACACATTGATATACATGGTTTGTAATTTTAGTATTGTTATCGGGCTTTATATTTTCCCTTATTTGTCGAAGCTCTTTGCCTTTTTATTCTCCTCTCGACTCTAAGTAAAGCGAGTAATGGTCCAGAATTTGTAGGTATGAAGTTTCAAATGAACATAATGTTCTAAGCAGGAAGGAACGTAATATCATGATTTGATTTGTTATATTACAAGAATTACTGAGGATAGAACTATCAAGAATATATGTTCTTGATATGTTCAGAGATTAAGTAGAATGTAAGAGTCGTGTAACATGGCAAATGATGATTAATAAGCCTATGAATCATCATCTTCCATTAAAAATTTAGCATGACTTACTGTAATATAATCACGTTGGCCTGACGTCATTATATTATACTAACTCATGCTTCAATTCCCAACACTTCTTCAAAACATTTATAATTTAAACTTGAATTTTACATAATATAGAAACTAAAACAGTTTCCTTTATTATGTAACAAAGATACCGTAAAGAGATAATTTATTGCGGACAAGAATAGTTATGAAGATATCTTTAGAAACATCGAGGATATTTATGACGAAAGATACGATGATATCTTAGAATTTTCTAAGATCAAATGATAATGAGGAAAGTTCTTCTGTAAGGATTTAAGATAAGTAAGGAGCAGGGTAATTGCTAATGATTTCAGCAGATACTGAATCATCTAGATTCTTTGAATACAGGTTTAGTCCTTGAGATTTGTCCACAGCTTCCTTCATGTTTTGCTCAATCCGTCTTTCAATACTAGATTTTCTTTTGAGCTTTTCCAACGCACAATTCTTTATTATCAAGCTTCTTGTCATTAAGACCATCTACAGCCTTTGCTGCTTCATCAGCATTATTAGGGTTAACGAATCTGAATCGTTGGTTATAGTTCTAAGGTGTTTTCAAGAATTTTGAAGAATGTACAATGTAACATATTAATGTGAGATATAAATATTTCTCGGGTATTACCTACCCGTTAAAATATTTTCACCATCAACAGTTTGTACAACAGAATATTTAATTACAATCTTTATGATAATATACGTACATGTATATTTTCCTTCAGATGTAATCATAGATTTAATGAGTTAATATAATATTAAAATCATTTGATTTGAGGTTGCAACAAGAATAAATAATCTCCAAAAACTTTTAGAAACTACATATTCTCTGCAGATTATTTCTTCAATGTGGTTATGAATCAATACTTCTTCGTTTGTTGTTACGAGTATTCCTTGGTATCTATGGTGCGTATGATGTTGATGCTCGTGGCATAGACTGTGATGTTGAGGCTTGTGATGCGGATGTTGTTGTTGATGAAGGTGATGGTGCTGATGCTGTTGCTGATACTGATGCAACTGCTGGTGCTTATAATGCTTGTTGTGTTGATGATGTTGGCGGTACTGTTGAGGCTGTTGCTGATTCTGGTAGTGCCTTCGGTGCTGGTGATGTTGACGATACTGCTGGTGGTGTTGCGGTTGCTGTTGGTATTGCTTGTGGTGTTGATGATGTTGGTGATGTTGGTGGTACTGATGGTTCTGGTTATGTTGCTGGTGTTGCTTGTGGTATTTGGGTAGTAGGTGTGAGCCTAGCTTCCAAATCGTGCACTGTTTCCTCCAGGGTTTCTACTTTACGCTCGAGTCTATGGATTTGTTCTACCCATTCCTCCGTAAGGTTTGTCAATTCTTGATATTTAGTTCGAAGTCTTCTAACTTCTTCTAATAACCCTATCTGGTTAGAGTTCGGGAGCAGAGGACGAATACTGTCTTGGGCTACATCGAGTTGACCTTCGAGGTGGAAAATCCTTGCGAAAAGAGTGAAAATGGTATTGCGAACAGGTTCGCCGGTAAGCGGATCGAGTACTCCGGCATTTGGTGGTAAATTTGGCTCGTGATAAGGAGTACCTTCTTCATTTCTCCATAGGGTGAGTATTTCGCGAACCCATCCCCATTTTCTGAAGAAATCACGGTAATTGATCGGTGGGTGTGTTCCCGTCACGCTACCTTCGGAGCTAGAGGAACTTGAGGAATCAGGTGAGAAATCCATTTTATGTGTTTGGAATAAGGTTTGATATGAAATGGGTGTCGAATTTTGAATGATATATTCGTCTCCTTGAATACGTATATATAGCAAAAGATTTCCGTGATTTATGGAGGAAATTTAGGAAAAATGTTAGACAAAGTCTATTGAGATAGATATGATAAGATATGATAAGATATACTCCACGTATGCAATAATGGCAGTATGACGTGCGCATTTAAATATGGTGGCGGAATTGGATAGTACTTAGGAAAGTGAGCAGAGTTCTTAGGTTGGTTCGGCATTCTAAGATAACTAAAGTTTCTAAAGTATAGTGTAGCATTTAACAGTTAAAGGCAACAAGTAAAGGCACTACGGTCAAGGAAAGTTGTAGTCCTACATTGCTAAGGTACCTAATTGTATAAGGCACATATAAAATGCAATCCTGGTTCTCTACAACAACCTGCTCTGATACCAATCTGTGACAACAGATTGGGGATTTTTTCCCAAACAGTGATGTTCCTACGAATAGGGTGACCACTGAGCGTACCTCAGACTCTGATTTTACAGCCCGCGTCACCGCTGTTATTTGGCCAACCATAAAAGGATCGCAAAGAGTAAGATCCAATGCTTCGTCACAGGTAACACTGTGAGAACCCCCTCTATGACTAACTCACCCAAAGTCGTTGCCGTTAACCGAACCCGAATGTTGGGAACGTTAACCGGTCGTTGCTTTGGACGCAGTTAAACCAGCTCTGATACCAATCTATCACACCCCCAAATAGGGCCTGGGGTAATTGTGACTAATTATATCAAATCACAGTTGTATAAATGAGAATGACTCTACATGAGACGTTTTGTTGAGTTTTGTAGCGGAAGATAAATATGTCTTTAATTGATATGATATGTAATGAAGACTCCAAGCATAGCAAGCAATCATCATCAAAGCAGTAGATATACAGCGGAAGCAATATTTAAGTACCTGAGAATAAACATTCTTAAAAAGTCAACACGAGGTTGAGTGAGTTCATAGGTTTGTCATAAATAATGATTTCAGTAATAATGTTAGACCACAAGATTTGTTTTCATAAGTAGATCACTCAGATCCAGTCAAGTTGATCTCCCGCAGGATCAAAAAGTTATGCCAGTGCGTGATATTTAGACTAAACGTTGTTTGCCCCGTGACAAGTTGTTCTGTCCTTGTCGTTTAATTTCATTATTAAGTAATACAAAGACTTAGTCAAATGTATCGGGAACGTTACTCCCGATAGGCCTATCCCCAATAATTAAGAATGCCGCAGCAATTAAAAATATCACTGTAGGGACTTAGTCGGACATAGCCGGGTATAGCATAGTTTTAACAGTTGGTACTGATATTTAGACTAGACTTTCAAGTTTGCCCCGTACAAGTTATCGTTTATACTTGTCGGTTGGGGACTTGCTGGTCATAGCCCAACATATTACAGTTTAATAGTTGGTACTGATATTTAGACTAGACTTTCAAGTTTGCCCCGTACAAGCTATCTTTTATACTTGTCAGTTGGGGACTTGCTAGTCATAGCCCAACATATCACAGTTTAATAGTTGATACGTGTAAAACAGTTATAAAAGTTGCGTATGTATTCTCAGCCCAAAAATATATAAAAAGGGAGCAGATGAACTCACATTAAATAACAGTTGAAGTATTCCACGCAAGAAGGAAAGTAAAGCAAGTAAGTGATCTGGATATCAACCTTGAGGTATAACGTTTGATTAGTTAATGTCTAACTTGACATAAAGTATGTTTATTAATATAGCAACCATATTGACAGTGACGGTTTTCGAGAAAAGTTCCTATGTCTCAAAAGTTTCTATTTTTGGAAACCTACTATTTATGAAAAACTTCCACTTATAGTAAGCTTCTAGTTTAAGAATGTTCGAGTTATAATTTTTAACAAAAATGTTGTACAATCTCGCCCAAACTTCGTCGCTAACATGCAAGTCACTTGAATGATCTATTGTTACCGAGCAGCCCAGGATCTCTTGACCAGAATCTAAGTCTTGGCATTCGAGATCCACAAGCGTCCCAGAATGGTAACAAGGATCACCCTAGGCCACAAGTAGCGGTGATGTTTGTAGTCTTTGTACGCTATCTTTAATTATAACCTTCACGTAAGGTGCGTATATACATATATATTCATTAATTCGATTTTAATTATAACTCCTATATATTAATTCATAAAAATACTTTTATAATTTTTAGTAACATATATTACTAATTATAACATGTTATTTATTTTAATTTTAATTGCATATAATTTATAACATTATTTACATGTTTCGGTAAAAAAATAATAAACCGAAGTAAATAGTAAAAAGTAAAAAGTAAGAAAAGAATACTTACTAGTAGTAATTCTTCAAAGAGATAATGAGAGAAATTTTGGTGTGAGTTTGAATGAGAAATTAGGGGTATTTATACTTAAAAAAATTAGGTAAAAAGAATAAAATAATTAAAAGAAAAAGAAATATTTTAATTTTTAATGGGATTTTAAAATTCAAAAGTATTAAATGTTAGGTCATGGGATAATGCACAAAATAAAATAATAAAAGTAGTTTTTCATTATAATTTTTAATTAAAAGTAATTTATTTATTTATTTATTTATTTTATTAAAAAAATCATTTATTTTAAGGATTTTTTTTATATATATTTTTTTAAAATAAACAAATTGATTTACTACTTTTCCAAGAATATTTGTCAATATTTTTTTATTCATAATAACAATACTGATAATAAAGATATTAATTATTGATATCTTGTTTAAAAAGATAATAATAATAATAATAATAATAATAATAATAATAATAATATTAATATATCAAATTAATGCGTAATTATTTACAAATAATTGTTCGTGAATCATCGGAATTAGTCGAGGTTAAATGAAATCATATAAAGATTTTTGTTTAAATTTTGCCAGAAATTTACGGGTTGTCACAACCTTCAAACTTTCTTTTAGAAAAAGTGAAGTCACTTTTCCTTGGAACCTCCGGCTCAAAACCCCGAGCCAACTCAAATAACTCGTCAAAAGACTTAGCCGCTCCTCGACTAATCTTACCCTTTGTAACGAACCGAATTTTTCCGATCGTTTTATACATATGAGATTAATATTTACATAAGTTAAACATTACCAACATGATAAGCAATCCAAATTGTTGAGTCTTGTGTTTTTAAAAAGAGTTTTACACAGCGTTTGACCGTCCAATTTGATCGATGATATCACGAACTATATAACATACAATAATTATACGATTGTGTACATATACGTATTTATACATATTTAACATGATCTAAGGATGGTTTAACATATCATTGTGTACTAATAACAATGAGTTATAAGTATACTTTGAGACTACTAACTTAAGTTTTCAAAACGGTAACTATACGTAACGTTCTTTGACATATATACCTATAATCTATAATGCTTATACAAGTATCGTATAAATACGTATTTAATCACTTTTAAAGGGCTTAAATACGTAAAACAATATAAGTATATTCATAAAATATAGTTATATTTGAATTCTCGTTCCGTTTCCTCAAGATTTCTACACGTATACCTAGGGTATATGTACCCGTATTATACACAGCTTCTAGATGTATTTACTATTGATAAATACCAATTATTAGACCTCAATTATCTGCTCTTAGCAGCCTTGGTTAGTCAACAATATGTGGGATCAAGTAGGAAGACTTATGAGCTAAAAATCAAAACTTAAAATCTATATATATACATACATATACACGTTTACATATACATACATATACTTCCATATAAACTTTATTTCAAGATAAATGATCTTCTAAACTCTCTCATCTTCAACCCTCAAGTGTTCTTCAAGGTCTTCATAAGTTTCTAACTTCATAATCAAGGTAAAACTATGTTTAAACTTTGATTCAATTCGTGTAAGTTAGTTATCTTAAATCAAGATATAAACTTACTTACAACCATTGTTTCTTTTATGATTTCACTTATTAATCTTTCAAGTCATCAAGAACAAGTTCATATCTTGTTTATTCAGTAACTTTCTTCATCATACTTGAGGTATAACCTTTGTTCATCATATTGTTCAATTATAACTATCTTATTAAGAATATACAAATCATAACAATAAGAACATAGTTTGAATGATTTCAAACTTGTTCGCAAACTAAATAGATCCTTCTAAATTGACTTTTAAAACACTTCAAGACCTGTAATATATTATAATGATATGCTAACTTAACAAGATACAACTTGATTTTACAAAGAACACCTTAAAACTGAATCTACATCGTTGGAGTGCAACCGGGGGCTGTTTTGGGTTGGATAATTAAAAACCATCTTAAACTTTGAATTTGAAAGTTTATATTCTGGAAAAATGATATTTCTTATGAATATGTTAATATATAAAAATCTCATGGTATAACTCAAAGTGTAAGTATTTTTGTAAAAATGATCATCTAGATGTTGTTTTTACGACAGAAATGATCACTTTCATAAGATTCACTAAAGTTTGACCTATAACCTATGATTTCGTTTGAAAACTAAGGTATTTACTGAAAGGACCCGTTCATATACATTATAAATGATTCACAATAGTTGATTACATTGCGAGGTATTTGACCTCTAATTACATAGAATATCTATATATATAGCGCAAAAGATTTCGTAGATTACGGAGGAATTTACGTGATATGTCAGGCAAAGTTTACAGTAACAGATACGCCAAGATATGGATTAGCAGATACGCTAAGATATGTATTTTGTCTATACACTATTTATGCAATCAATGCAGTAAGACGTGTCTAGACTAAGAATGATAAGCAGGCAATTCCGACAAAAATGATAAGCAAAACTTTTGACATGCAGACACGGTCGAAGTCCAGGCTCACTAATGCATCCTAACGACTATCAGTTAGACACACTAATGCATACCTGGTTCGCTAAGACCACCGCTCTGATACCAACTGAAAGGACCCGTTCATATACATTATAAATGATTCACAATAGTTGATTACATTGCGAGGTATTTGACCTCTATATGATACATTTTACAAACATTGCATTCGTTTTTAAAAGGCAAACTTTCTTTACATTGAAAATTGACAGGCATGTATACCATTTCATAATATCCACTATCCAACTATAAATTGATTTAATAATAATCTTTGATGAACTCAATGACTCGAATGCAACGTTCTTCAAAATATGCTATGAAAGACTCCAAGTAATATCTTTAAAATGAGAAAATGCACAGCGGAAGATTTCTTTAACACCTGAGAATAAACATGCTTTAAAGTGTCAACCAAAAGGTTGGTGAGTTCATAGGTTTATCATAACAATCATTTCAATATATTAATAGACCACAAGATTTTCGTTTATAAATATATGTACACTCGCAAGTGTATAAAAGTATTCTATAAGTTGTAGGCACTCGGTAACAAGCCTTAACGTTCATGTTTTACCCTCTGAAAGTACACCGAATTAGGTGTGTTATATAAACCTCGAAGTACTAAAGCATCCCATAGTCAGGATGGGGTTTGTCAGGCCCAATAGATCTATCTTTAGGATTCGCGCCTACCGTACATAGACAAGTAGTTTAATGTTACCAAGCTAAGGGTATATTTCTGGTTTAAACCCACGTAGAATTAGTTTTAGTACTTGTGTCTATTTCGTAAAACATTTATAAAACAGCGCATGTATTCTCAGCCCAAAAATGTATATTGCAAAAGCAATTAAAAAGGGAGCTATGAAAACTCACCATACTGTATTTCGTAGTAAAAATACATATAACGTCATTTAACAAGTGCAAGGTTGGCCTCGGATTCACGAACCTATATTAATTATATATATTTATATGTTGGTCAATATTTGTCTAACAATTTTTGGTCAAGTCATAGTGTACCACAATCCTAATGCTCGAGACTAATATGCAAAAGTCAACAAAAGTCAACTTGACCCAAAATGACTTCTAAAATTTATACATGTTTATTATATAACTTAACTATAGTCGTTTTATATATTTAAATATATTTATTAGATTTTATAATAATAAAAGTCATTTATTAATAAAAATTTATATTAACGTGTATATATAATATATACTTTTATATATCTTAAGTAGTAAAATTTATAAATTCACTTAATATCGTAAAACTATAGTGGTAAGTATTATTAATATAATTATATTACGCGTGGTGAAAAATATCTTTGTATCCCCTATTTATTTGATAAAATAATATTGATCATAATAATAATAAGTAAAAGTTGTATTATTTTGTAATAATAATTATTATTATTCTATAACAATATTTATATTTACTAAAAATGGTATTATGATAAAATGATAATACTAACATAATAGTAATAATGATATTTTATAATAACAATGATATTTCTATTAAAATAATAACGATGATAGTAATAATAATCATTTTAACAATAATACTAAAATTCAGTTGACTATAACTTCTAATCCGTTCATCGAAACCATTCGATATCTAAATGAAAAGTTCTTAATTTGTCGCTAGCTTTCCAATGACATGCATATCATATACCCTATCTCAGTAGCATATGTATCTAATTCAGGATTCAACAAACCTATCTAAGGACAATATCGAATGTACAAGCATGCATAATCCTATATACTCGAGCACTAGTCAGGGATACACTATTGATATATAAAAGTTAACTTATGAGTGCTCACGTATCAATATTGAGATTCAATATTGCAGAAAAGTACGTAGACGCAACGGAGATGATAAACACTAGATTGACCTCGCGAGCATACCCATTAACCATACCCATCACCTCCATAGCTATAACCCATAATTTCCTTAGCTTCGACTCATTCAAAAAACTATTTTGAAATCACTCGGACATCACTCCGTCGTAATATTTTATGTATACTAATAATATCTTGAAATAATACAGAGCAAATATATATATATATATATATATATATATATATATATATATATATATATATATATATATATATATATATATATATATATATATATATATATATATATATATATATATATATATATATATATATATAAATCGATTGAGAGAGTTTAGAGAAATATATTTTCAAGTTTCTATGAAATAATGAAACCTATTGAATTCTATTTATAATAGATTTTTGAATTATTAAAGTGAATTATTAAAGTATGAATTATTAAAGTGAATTATTAAAGTATGAATTATTAAAGTGAATTATTAAAGTATGAATTATTAAAGTAAATTATTAAAGTTAAAGTAAAGTAAAAGTAAAGTAAATGTAAAGTTAAAGTATAGTAAAAGTATAAAAACTATGTATGTATAATACGCGTATAAATATATATAATATTAATTTAAATCGTTATATATATTTAATGAAATAAAATATAAATATCGTTATATTTATTATACTGGTTAAGTAATGAGTTGTCAAAAGTGATTCTAGATATTTATAAAAGTTATATACGTTTTAATAATAAAGTTCTTTTTAAAGTGAAAATGTTTTTGTACGTTTGAAAATAGATTAATAGAATATTATGGAAACCAATTTTCCACTAGCTTTTGTCTAACTTTCGTAAATGACACTTCTTATTTTTATTTATAAATAGCTTTGCAAATTATTCCAAATATCGTTAAGAGGAATAGATTTTCTCAAATCATAGTGGACCTCTCAACAGAGACTTGTAATCATAATTCAATGTTTCTGATAATTCAATCATTTAATATATTTTTTTTTAATTTCGTCGATAATCATATTGAAACAAATACGTTCATATAAAGCATTATACGTTTAAATACTTTGTTGACATTTTCAATTTATAACATATACACATATACATACATATTCATATATGTTCATTTAATGGTTCGTGAATCATTGAAATTTGGTCGAGGTTTAAATGAATGTATAAACATAGTTTAAAATCCTTGAGGTTTAACTTAACAAACATTGCTTATCGTGTCAGAATAATATAAAGATAAAGTTTAAATTTAGTAGGAAATTTTCGGGTCGTCACATTTACAATTCATATTCATAAATAATGGCTCGATCCAAGGAAGTGGCTAGTTGAACCAACAAAAACGGAGTTGTATTGAAGAAACTACGACTAAAACAAAATCAGGTATCCGAAGCTAGTTTAGCTACGAAAATAATTTGACTAAAACCAAACTAATCATATCTTGGCTAATTAACATGATATTTTATATATATTTACTCATGATTTGATTTTACATATTTCAGGACCACCCGTAAACAATATGAGAAAATTATTATAAGACCTCATGATTGTACGCAACACGTCATTTGAAAACACGGTACTTTATGTACGTAACACGTCATTTGACAACACGGTACCATCGGTCGAGTTTAATTCTGATCAATACGAATACGATGGGGTCTTTATTTATTTTATTGAACAACTAATTGTGGACTACTAACATCGGACTGCTAACTACGGACTATTAGATATTGAAAGTATTATAAGTATACATGTAACGATTATTTGAAAAGAAAATATGTTGATATATTATATATGGTTAGGTTCGTGATATCTATCAGAGACCAGGTCGGGTAATATATCTTCAAAACAAAAGTGAGTATATAGTCCCACTTTTAAACTCTAAATATTTCAGGATGAGAATACATGCATTTTATGATTTACGTTATGGACATAAGTGATTAAAAATATATATTCTACGTTGAGTTGTACCACTGGCATACTTCCCTGTAACTTGGTAACTACTATTTACATGCGGTATTGTAAACGTGAATCCTGTTGATAGATCTATTGGGGCTGACAACCCCAACCGGACTGGACGACCAGTATTTAACGGTTGCACAGTACTTCGTTTCGGTGACTACACTTGGTACGGTGTAGTGAGATTTCATAATAAATGGAATATGCGACGTTGATTAAATGTTAAGTATGGTTATCAAGTGCTCAACCACTTAGAATATTTTTATTAAAATGTTTATGTATATTAAATCTTGTGGTCTATATTTATAACGCTGCTAGCATTAAACCTATATCTCACCAACTTTATGTTGACGATTTAAGCATGTTTATTCTTAGGTGATAATTAAAAGCTTCCGCTGCATTATGCCGAATTTAAGCAGGATTTGGAGTATGCATATTTGTGTCAAAAATAAAACTGCATACCGAAAGATTTGTAATGTGAAATATGTTAGAAATCGTATTGTTGTTATCAAATGTAAAGTTTGTAAGACTAAGATTATCGCTAAATGATAATCATTATTATGTTGTTTAAGCCTTTGGTTATAATAAAGGTTATGGTTTGTATCATAAAAACGTATGCAGATTTTGAAAAATGTCACATATAGAGGTCAATACCTCGCAATGACACCAATAAGTACGTGACGTTTATAATTGATATGAACAGGACACTACATGTGGTATCAGAGCATTGGTCTTAGAGAACCAGAAAATTTGTATTAGTGTGTCTTATCGAGTTTGTTAGGATGCATTAGTGAGTCTGGACTTTGACCGTGTTTGATTTCGAAAACTATTGCTTATCCTTGTTGGTTAAAAATTAATATGTAAATATTATGTGGTACTAACGTGCTAGTTGTTGTGTGATAGATATCTGGTTTAGAACTTGTTATCACATTCAGCGACTCCGAACCAGAATCCTCAGATAGTGTTCCAGTCATTAACCTATCCGATGATGAAAACGACACCTTTGGGGAAGACTCACAATTTTCGAATGAATCAATTG
Source organism: Rutidosis leptorrhynchoides (assembly GCF_046630445.1). NCBI lineage: Eukaryota > Viridiplantae > Streptophyta > Magnoliopsida > Asterales > Asteraceae > Rutidosis > Rutidosis leptorrhynchoides. Next base: position 95,621,574 of record NC_092343.1, on the reverse strand, counting down.
AAGAGGAACCGGAAAGTGATCCTGAGGAGGAAGAAATACAGGAAATTACGAAAGACAAGTTCGAACGAGGAAAGAAACGAAAGGCTACTATTTTGGAAAATCCAAATCCCGAGTTTAGTGCGGATGTTGTGGCACCAACTCCACCAAATACTACCACCCCTATTCCCGATGTTCCTATTAGTTCTATCCCGGCATTCAATTCTTTGGCCCCTCAGCCAAAACGCAGGGAGATAACCAGGATAAGCGTTAAGTGATTTTTTTGAACACAAACATTTTGGGTTAAATGATGCGCTGTTGTTTTAAACCATGGGATCATATAACATTTTGTTTAATATTACTATTGTGGTTTGCTTAATGTTTGATGTAAGATAAGCATATGTAAAATAGTGAAGTGTGAAATGCAATAATTTTCCATGGTGGAGTATTATTTGGATGGTAGTAATTAACTTCCGTACTAAGCTATTAAGTATGAACTTTAACGGGTAGGTACTACCCTAGATATAATTATAAAACGCCAATAGGAAGAAAAGGCTTTTATAATAATAACTGGTTCATATTATTAATAAGCTACGATGTACTGTAAATATACACTACATCTATAATATTCTATGCAAATAATTATTTTTTTTCATTCTTATTGAAGAATATGGCGCGATTGAACCGAATGACGGAACAAGAAATTGAGGAACTCATCAATCAGCGAGTGAATGACAGAATGTTATAGGTCGAGGCTACAAGAGGTGCTGCAGTTAACCCAAATCCTCGTGTGGGATGCACCTACAAAACTTTTCAAGGTTGCAAGCCCTCATCATTCAGTGGAACAGAAGGACCGATCGGTTTAACCCGGTGGATCGAAAAGATTGAGTCTGTGTTTAAAATCAGTGGTTGTATTGAGAAGGACATGACCAAGTATGCATCGTGCACCTTATAGGATAGTGCACTCACGTGGTGGAAAAACTATGTGAAGGCCGTAGGAGGAGATGTAGCTTATGATACTCCATGGGAAGAATTCAAAACAATGCTAATCAACGAGTATTGTCCAAGGAACGAGGTTAGAAAGTTGGAAGCTGAATTACAAAGCCTGAAAGTTGTTGGTACTGAACTCACCAACTACAATCAGCGATTCATGGAATTAGCTTTGCTATGTCCCAAATTGGTACCAACCGAAGAATGGAAGATAGAACTGTACAAAGATGGTTTGCCTAAAAATGTCAAGGCAAATGTTACAGCATCGAAACCCAAGACTATTCATGAAGTCATCACCATGGCAAACGAGTTGATGGACCAGATTATTCTGGATAAGAACACCGATGTCAAGACATCGGAAAACAAAAGAAAGTGGGAAGGTAATCATCAACAATCCAACAAGAAACAAGAAACCACGCAAGGTGCGGGTAGTGGTTCAAGCTCAGGTTACAAGGGACGAAATCCTTTATGTAACAGATGCCACAAACATCACTCTGGTTATTGTAATGTGGTGTGCAACAATTGTAATCGAAGGGGTCATCATACTGAAGATTGTAGGGTTCCCGTTACAAATGCAAATGGCACCAAGACTCCTGCCACCAATACAAATGGAACTGCCTTGGCCACTATTACCTGTTATGGGTGTGGGAAACAGGGTCATTATAAGAGCCAGTGCTCGAATCCAGAGAAAAATAACGGATCTGCACGTGGAAGAGCATTTATTATTAATGCTAGAGAGGCGTGTGAAGACCCGGAGCTTGTTACGGGTACGTTTACCATTAATAACTTATCAGCATCTATTATATTTGATACTGGTGCCGATAGAAGTTACGCGTGTAGAGACTTTTACGCAAAATTGAATTGTTCATCATTACCTCTAGATGCTAAGTACATGATTGAGTTAGCTAATGGTAAACTAATTAAAGCCGATAAAATTTGTCGTGATTGTAAAATAAATTTAGCCGGAGAAACGTTTAAAATTGATTTGATACCCATAGAATTAGGAAGTTTTGATGTAATAGTCGGCATGGACTGGATGTCCAAAATAGGAGCTGAAGTTGTGTGTGCCAAGAAGCCAATTCGCATTCCTCGTAAGGATAAAACGTCGGTAATGATTTATAGAGAGAAGGGTAACTCAAAGCTAAAACTCATTAGCTGTTTGAAAGCCCAAAAGTGCTTAAAGAAAGGGTGCTATGCTATCCTAGCACATGTTAATAAAGTAGAAATGAAAGAAAAAGAGAAGTGCATCAACGACGTGCCTGTGGCAAGAGATTTTCTTGAAGTCTTTTCGGAAGAGTTGTCGGGATTACCTCCATTTAGATCTGTAGAATTTCAAATAGATCTAGTACCAGGAGCTGCACCAGTGGCTCGTGCTCCATACAGACTTGCACCATCTGAGATGAAAGAGTTACAAAGCCAGTTACAAGAATTACTGGACCGTAGTTTCATTCGACCGAGCACTTCACCATGGGGAGCTCCGATTTTATTCGTCAAGAAGAAAGATGGATCCTTCCGAATGTGTATAGATTACCGTGAATTAAATAAGTTAACTATCAAGAATCGGCATCCACTACCGAGAATTGACGACTTATTTGATCAACTTCAAGGATCATGTGTTTACTCGAAAATCGACCTAAGATCGGGCTATCATCAACTACGTGTCAAAGAAGAAGATATTTCGAAAACTGCTTTCCGGTCACGCTACGGTCATTACGAATTTTTGGTCATGCCGTTTGGATTGACGAATGCGCCAGCTGTATTCATGGACCTCATGAATCGAGTTTGTAGTCCATATTTAGATAAGTTTGTTATCATTTTCATTGACGATATTCTCATCTATTCCAAAAATGAGCAAGCGCATGAGCAGCATTTAAGGTTGGTATTTGAATTGTTAAGAAAAGAACAGTTATACGCCAAATTTTCTAAGTGTGCTTTTTGGTTGAAAGAAGTGCAATTACTTGGCCACGTTGTTAGTAGCAAAGGAATTCAGGTTGATCCAGCTAAAATTGAGGCCATTGAAAAATGGGAGACTCCTAAGACACCAACACAAATACATCAATTTTTGGGCTTAGCCGGTTATTATAGAAGGTTTATTCAAGATTTTTCCCGAAAAGCTAAACCATTGACAACGTTAACGCAAAAAGGGAAGAAGTACGAATGGACCTCTGAGCAAGAGAGTGCATTTCAATTACTGAAGAAGAAGTTGACTACGGTGCCTATTTTATCGTTACCTGAAGGGAGCGATGATTTTGAGATATATTGTGACGCTTCGCGACAAGGTTTTGGTTGCGTCCTTATGCAACGAAAGAAAGTTATTGCGTACGCATCCTGACAATTGAAGATTCACGAGCGAAATTATACGATGCATGATCTAGAATTGGGAGCAGTAGTGTTTGCATTGAAGATATGGAGACACTACTTATATGGGGTTAAATGCACTGTATTTACCGATCATAAAAGCCTTCAACATATTTTCGATCAAAAACAACTGAACATGAGGCAATGTAGGTGGGTCGAGCTGATAAACGACTATGATTGTGAGATTCGCTATCATCCCGGGAAAGCGAATGTAGTGGCTGATGCTCTAAGTAGAAACGAACGAGAGCCAATTCAAGTACGAGCAATGAACATAAAAATTCGCATGAATCTTAACTCACAAATCAAAGAGGCTCAACGAGAAGCGCTTACTAAGGAAAACATAGGAAATGAAATAATGAAGAAGTATGAGAAGCAACTCGCTATACGGGAAGTCGAAATTCGATATTTTGCAAAACGTATTTGGGTACCAAAGTTGGGTGGATTAAGGAAGTTGATATTAAACGAGGCACATAAGACAAGATACTCGATACATCCTGGAGTTGGAAAGATGTATCAAGATCTTAAGACACATTATTGGCGGCCTAATTTAAAGACAGACGTTGCAACATATGTCGGGGAATGTTTAACTTGTTCCAAAGTCAAAGCAGAACACCCGAAGCTGTCAGGGTTACTTCAACAACCAGAAATCCCAGAATGGAAGTGGGACGGTATTACCATGGATTTTATCACAAAGTTACCCAAGACTGCATGGGGTTATGACACCATTTGGGTAATAGTTGATCGTCTCACCAAATCTGCACATTTCTTGCCTATAAAATAAACGGATAGAATGGAGAAACTATTATGATTATACATAAAGGAAATTGTTTCAAGGCATGGAATACCTATTTCCATTATATTCGATCGTGATAGTAGATTTACATCAAAGTTCTGGCAATCACCACAGGAGGCCCTGGGAACTCGTTTAGATATGAGCACCGAATATCATCCGCAAACTGATGGGCAGAGTGAAAGAATAATTCGGACTCTTGGAGACATGCTCAGGGCATGTGTGATCGATTTTGGAAACGGATGGGATAAATATCTACCATTAGCAGAATTCTCGTATAATAATAGTTATCATGCGAGCATTAAAGCTGCACCATTTGAAGCACTATATGGAAGGAAGTGTAGATCCCCTATCTGTTGGAATGGAGTAGGAGATCGACGATTAATTGGTCCCGAGATCATACACGAAACTACTGAGAAGATAGTACAAATCAAGGAGAGATTGAAAACAGCCCGTAGTCGCCAAAAGAGCTACGCCGATGTCCGAAGGAAACCATTAGAGTTTCATATCGGTGACATGGTTATGCTAAAGGTGTCACCTTGGAAAGGTGTAATACGTTTCAGCAAAAGGGGTAAACTGAACCCAATGTATGTAGGCCCGTTCAAGATCATCGAACGCATTGGACCGGTAGCTTATCGACTTGAGTTACCACAACAACTCACCGGAGTACATAATACGTTTCACGTTTCAAACCTTAAGAAGTGTCTTGCAAAGGAAGACCTCACCATTCCTATTGAAGAAATCCAAGTCAACGACAAACTACAATTCATAGAAGAACCAGTCGAAATCATGGACCGTGAAGTTAAACAGCTCAAGCGGAGCAACATACCAATCGTTAAGGTTCGTTGGAATGCTCGAAGGGGTCCCGAGTTTACTTGGGAATGAGAGGATCAGATGAAACAAAAGTACCCACATTTGTTTCCCGAGAACGCAAAATAGGTACAACTTTAAAATTTCGGGACGAAATTTATTTAACGGGTAGGAACTGTAACGACCCGGATTTTTCCAATCGTTTTATACATATGAGATTAATATTTACATAAGTTAAACATTACCAACATGATAAGCAATCCAAATTGTTGAGTCTTGTGTTTTTAAAAAGAGTTTTACACAGCGTTTGACCGTCCAATTTGATCGATGATATCACGAACTATATAACATACGATAATTATACGATTGTGTACATATACGTATTTATACATATTTAACATGATCTAAGGATGGTTTAACATATCATTGTGTACTAATAACAATGAGTTATAAGTATACTTTGAGACTACTAACTTAAGTTTTCAAAACGGTAACTATACATAACGTTCTTTGACATATATACCTATAATCTATAATGCTTATACAAGTATCGTATAAATACATATTTAATCACTTTTAAAGGGCTTAAATACATAAAACAATATAAGTATATTCATAAAAGATAGTTATATTTGAATTCTCGTTCCGTTTCCTCAAGATTTCTACACGTATACCCAGGGTATATGTACCCGTATTATACGCAGCTTCTAGATGTATTTACTATTGATAAATACCAATTATTAGACCTCAATTATCTGCTCTTAGCAGCCTTGGTTAGTCAACAATATGTGGGATCAAGTAGGAAGACTTATGAGCTAAAAATCAAAATTAAAATCTATTTATATACATACATATACACATTTACATATATATATATATATATACATATACTTCCATATCAACTTTATTTCAAGATAAATGATCTTCTAAACTCTCTCATCTTCAACATTCAAGTGTTCTTCAAGGTCTTCATAAGTTTCTAACTTCATAATCAAGGTAAAACTATGTTTAAACTTTGATTCAATTCATGTAAGTTAATTATCTTAAATCAAGATATAAACTTACTTACAACCTTTGTTTCTTTCATGATTTCACTTCTTAATCTTTCAAGTCATCAAGAACAAGTTCATATCTTGTTTATTCAGTAACTTTCTTCATCATACTTGAGGTATAACCTTTGTTCATCATCTTGTTCAATTATAACTATCTTATTAAGAATATATAAATCAGAACAACAAGAACATAGTTTGAATGATTTCAAACTTGTTCGCAAACTAAATAGATCCTTCTAACTTGACTTTTAAAACACTTCAAGACCTGTAATATATCATAATGATATGCTAACTTAATAAGATACAACTTGATTTTACAAAGAACACCTTAAAACTGAATCGACATCGTTGGAGTGCAACCGGGGGCTATTTTGGGTTGGATAATTAAAAACCATCTTAAACTTTGAATTGGAAGTTTATATTCTGGAAAAATTATATTTCTTATGAATATGTTAATATATAAAAATCTCATGGTGTAACTCAAAGTGTAAGTATTTTTGTAAAAATGATCATCTAGATGTTGTTTTTACGACGGAAATGATCACTTTCATAAGATTCACCAAAGTTTGACCTGTAACCTGTGACTTCGAATGCAAACTAAGGTATTTACAGTTCATATTCATAAATAATGGCTCGATCCAAGGAAGTGGCAAGTTGAACCAACAAAAACGGAGTTGTATTGAAGAAACTACGACTAAAACAAAATCGGGTATCCGAAGCTAGTTTAGCTACGAAAATAATTTGACTAAAACCAAAATAATCATATCTTGGCTAATTAACATGATATTTTATATATATTTACTCATGATTTAATTTTACATATTTCAAGACCACCCGTAAACAATGTGAGAAGATTAATTATAAGACCTCATGATTGTACGCAACACGTCATTTGACAACATGGTACTTTATGTACGCAACACGTCATTTGACAACACGGTACCATGGGTCGAGATTAATTCCGATCAATACAAATACGACGGGGTCTTTATTTATTTTATTGAACAACTAATTGTGGACTACTAACATCGGACTGCTAACTACGGACTATTAGATATTGAAAGTATTATAAGTATACATGTAACGATTATTTGAAAAGAAAATATGTTGATATATTATATATGGTTAGGTTCGTGATATCTATCGGAGACCAGGTCGGTTTATATATCTTCAAAGCAAAAGTGAGTATATAGTCCCACTCTTAAACTCTAAATATTTCGGGATGAGAATACATGCATTTTATGATTTACGTTATGGACACAAGTGATTAAAAATATATATTCTACGTTGAGTTGTACCACTGGCATACTTCCCTGTAACTTGGTAACTACTATTTAAATGCGGTATTGTAAACGCGAATCCTGTTGATAGATCTATTGGGCCTGACAACCCCAACCGGACTTGACAACCAGTATTCAACGGTTGCACAGTACTTCGTTTCGGTGACTACACTTGGTACGGTGTAGTGAGATTTCATAATAAATGGAATATGCGACGTTGATTAAATGTTAAGTATGGTTATCAAGTGCTCAACCACTTAGAATATTTTTATTAAAACGTTTATGTATATTAAATCTTGTGGTCTATATTTATAACGCTGCTAGCATTAAACCTATATCTCACCAACTTTATGTTGACGATTTAAGCATGTTTATTCTCAGGTGATAATTAAAAGCTTCCGCTGCATTATGCCGAATTTAAGCAGGATTTGGAGTATGCATATTTGTGTCAAAAATAAAACTGCATACCGAAAGATTTGTAATGTGAAATATGTTAGAAATCGTATTGTTATTATCAAATGTAAAGTTTGTAAGACTAAGATTATCACTAAATGATAATCATTATTATGTTGTTTAAGCCTTTGGTTATAATAAAGGTTATGGTTTGTATCATAAAAACGTATGCAGATTTTGAAAAATGTCACATATAGAGGTCAATACCTCGCAATGACACCAATAATTACGTGACATTTATAATCGATATGAACGGGACGCTACACCCTTGAACTCATCATTCATGGTACGGTAGAAATCTTTCATTAGCTTGTGATCGTCACCAACATATTTCGGACAAAAGCGAGTCTTTTCCAAGATGGTAGACTTGAGAGTAACCAAGTCCATTGAACCTTGTTGCAAATTGTGCAAATCGTCCCGGATTCTATCAAGATCGGAAGAAGTTCGGTATTCTTTGAAAAATCCTTCTTAAACTCTTCCCACGTCAAACTCATACATTGCTCCTCACCATATAAGTTGATTTTATCATCCCACCATAACTTAGCTTCTTCCTGCAACATACTAGAACCATACCTCGCCTTCTTCTCGGGAGGACATTCCGCGGTACGGAAAGGTCCCTCGATATCGGAAATTCAACATGTGCTTTTAAACGGATCTCGTACCCCATTAAATATCGGGGGTTGAGCATCCTTGAAATTTTTGTAATGGAAGTCCCGCCTTCCATTCCCACCGCTACCATCACCCCCTTCACCACGAGGATGAATGTTTCTAGCTTCTAATGCCTCCTCGATCGCGGCATTCATTCGCTCATTTATCATTTCGGTTACTAGCCCATCAACCAACTCTTGGAAAACCTTTCGAACATCGTCAAGAAAATCCTTTTTTAGCCTTTTAAAGATGGCCTCAACCTTGGCCGTGAGTTCAACGTCCTCACTCGTACTTCCGTCATTGGTGTCGTGTCCATTTCTCATCTTCATTCTATAAAACGAAGTAAATTAAGCAACGAAACGAAAGGACTAAATCCCAAGTCGCCTAAATCCTTAGACCATGCTCTGATACCACTTGTAACAACCCAAACCAATAACCAACCGAACACGCGAAACAAAATTTTTTTTTACAACAGTAGAGTGAGCCACGCGCACCACCTCAGGGTGCGCGGCGCGCACAGGCCCCCAATCAGTTCTGTCCGGTTTTGCAAATTTTCAAATAAAGATCTCCCATTTCCCGACATTTTTAGATGAAACGCTTTTCACAACATGTTCTAATATGAAAAAATCATACGATTCAATCATAAAATGAGTTTTACAAAACGGGGCCCACATCGACCATTTTACGAGTTTCATCCAAAACATACAAGTTTGACCATAAGAGTTTAAATTCCAAACGACACTATGAGCATGGTGTTTGGGGTTAAACTACCCAAATCTCGGTCAAACTCCAAAAGCTATAACATCCAAAAGCGTCCCCTAACAAACAAACGGGATCTCTAATCCAAACGAATGCCCTTACCCTTGTCAACGCCAGAGCCTATAAAAAGATAAACAACGAGAGGGTAAGCTAAAGCTTAGTGAATGCAATAATCATACACATACGTATATAATATACCTACTTGCAAACACTCATACACATACCGCATACATGCTAGCAACACAATTAGCTTGTCATTAATACGAGGCTACTAACCTCTAATACCACAAGCTAGCATAACAATTGCATAAATATATATAACTCGAACAATATAATATGCTTTGGCTTACAACACAATAATCATGGTTAACCGATCGTACAAGGGAATGGCGCTCGCGAAAGGCCAGCGGTGTTCATAACATCCATTAGTGTACTTAACACATCGTATCACTAAACCCTCGGGTGGCATCTTAACACCTCAATACTTCACCCTTTATTTTACTTAGAGTGGTGTCTTAACACCTCGACACTTCACTCCTAGGTGGCATCTTAACACCTCGATGCTTCACCTCTAAGTGGCATCTTAACACCTCGATACTTCACCCGCCAATTACTTAGAGTGGCACCTTAACACCTCGATGCTTCACTCGTCACGTGAAACGTGGTGCCTTAACACTTCGACACTTCACATCTCACGCTACCACAAATAAATACATTATATATCTACGCATATAATTATTCCACTCACCTTAACGATTCGGTGACGGTTTTATACTTCTGCAAGCTTCAAAGCAAAGTACCTAATATAATAAGTACTTCAATCAACACGTAATCTAGTTGGACTAAATACCAACAATTCACTTATGTGCATTTAATGACTTAATGCATTACATGCCCCATTTTCACCAAAACCGCTCTTAAGGGTCAAGACCACCATTAATCACTTAAAAGCTAGTGATTAAGGTCCAACAACACTAACTATAACATAATTAGGGTAATTCATACCCATAATCCCCAACTAGGTCAATCATTAACCCATTTGACTCATTTAAAGTCAACACACCCATTTCGGGTCATCCACTAACCCAACTAACTCCCATTTACCAATGAGTCGGATATCTCGTGATTAAAGGGTCGCCAAATTTTCAACGCATGCACAACCGCCGCCAACTCAAGATCATGAGTCGGATATCTCGTTTCGTGTTCCTTTAATTGTCGAGAGGCGTAAGCGATGACTTTACCTCTTTATATTAGAACACACCCGAGCCCATTTAGAGAGGCATCACAATATACCGTCATGTCTTCCACATCTTCCGGCAACACTAACACCAGAGCTTGACACAATTTCTCTTTTAGCAATTGAAAAGCAATTTCCTGCTCGTTCTCCCAATTAAATCTCGCGTTCTTCCTCGTCAATTTCGTCAACGAAGAAGCGATCTTAGAAAAGTCTTGGATAAACCGACGATAATAACCGGCCAATCTGAGAAAACTTCGAATTTTCGTAGGCGTAGTCGGTCGTCCCCAACTCTTTACCGTCTCAATCTTTCCCGGGTCTACTTGAATACCATTTTCGTTCACAATATGGCCAAGGAATTGAACTTCCCTTAGCCAAAATTCACATTTGGAGAATTTAGCATACAACTTCTCCTTCCGCAACGTCTTTAACACACTCTGCAAATGAAGTTCATGTTCCTTCATACTCTTCGAATAGACTAGTATGTCGTCAACGAACACAATTACCGACTTGTCCAACATAGGTTGACACACTCGGTTCATAAGATCCATGAATGCTGCCGGTGCATTCGTAAGACCAAAAGGCATAACTACAAACTCAAAATGCCCATAACACGTTCGAAAAGCCGTTTTCTCAATATCTTCCTCACGGACCCGCATTTGGTGATAGCCGGACCGTAGGTCGATTTTAGAGAAATACGTTGCACCTTGGAGTTGGTCAAACAAATCGTCAATCCTAGGCAATGGATAACGATTCTTGATCGTTACTTTGTTCAACTCCCGATAATCGATGCACATCCGCATACTACCATCCTTCTTCTTCAAGAATAAAATCGGAGCGCCCCATGGCGAAGCACTCGGTCGAATAAAACCCATTTCAAGTAGCTCTTGGGTTTGATTTAACAACTCTTGCATTTCCGTCGGCGTTAAACGATAAGGAGTTTTAGCAATGGGAGTAGCTCCCGGAACCAACTCAATGCGAAATTCAACTTGTCTTTCTGCCGGAACACCCGGTAACTCAACCGGAAAAACGTCTTCAAACTCATTTACCACCTGAATTTCACGAATGGGTGGTGGCTCATCACGAGTATCAACAACATGGGCAAGAAAAGCCATGCCACCACTAACAAGAAAATGACGTGCCCGTGCAAAAATGCATATCGGCACAAGTCTTCTCCGCTTATCTCCGTGAATAATTAACTCTCCCCCACTTGGGGTTTTCACCCGAATAGATTTTTCATGGCATGAAATATCGGCTCTATTATGATCGAGCCAATCCATACCAACAACAATATCAAAATCGCCCAAAGTCATCGGGATGAGATCGATTTTAAAAATTTCGGCACCAAACACAACATTACAATTTTTACACACATCAACCACTAGCGCCGTCTTGCCATCCGCTATTTCAACTTCTAACGGACGACTTAACTTAACTAGCAGTTGATTTAACTTAGGCACAAATCTTGGAGACACAAACGACAAATTAGCACCAGTATCAAAAAGTATCCGTGCCGGATTAGAGTTAACCATGAAAGTACCTGAAACTACTTCGTTGGATTGCTTGGCCTCCTCATTCGTCATCAAATAGTTGCGACCCCTAGCCGTACCCGCCGCCTTCTCTAGACACTTAACATTATCGTTTCGCAAATCGGGACACTCCGGCTTCTTATGCCCTTCTTTACCGCAATTAAAACAAGTGAGCTTGTTTCCGGAAGATGGTTTCAGACAATCACGAGCCATATGACCCGTTTGCCCACAATTGTAGCACGTATAAGAAAAACCACCGGAAGCGCCCTTCTTCACGCTATTAACACTTTCGGAACCCTTCTTATTCTTGTTCTTTTTGTTTGAAAAGTTAGAATGACTAGAACCTTCAAACTTTCTTTTAGAAAAAGTGAAGTCACTTTTCCTTGGAACCTCCGGCTCAAAACCCAGAACCAACTCAAATAACTCGTCAAAAGACTTAGCCGCTCCTCGACTAATCTTACCCTTAAACTCATCATTCATGGTACGGTAGAAATCTTTCATTAGCTTGTGATCGTCACCAACATATTCTGGACAAAAGTAAGTCTTTGCCAAGAAGGTAGACTTGAGAGTAACCAAGTCCATTGAACCTTGTTGCAAATTGTGCAACTCGTCCCGGATTCTATCAAGATCGGAAGAAGTTCGGTATTCTTTGAAAAATTCCTTCTTAAACTCTTCCCACGTCAAACTCATACATTGCTCCTCACCATATAAGTTGATTTTATCATCCCACCACAACTTAGCTTCTTCCCGCAACATACTAGAACCATACCTCGCCTTCTTCTCGGGAGGAATTCCGCGGTACGGAAAGCTCCCTCGATATTGGAAATCCAACATGTGCTTTTCAACGGATCTCGTACCCCATTAAACATCGAGGGTTGAGCATCCTTGAAATTTTTGTAATAGAAGTCCCGCCTTCCATTCCCACCGTTACCATCACCCCCTTCACCACGAGGATGAATGTTTCTAGCATCTAATGCCTCCTCGATCGCGGCATTCATTCGCTCATTTATCATTTCGGTTACTTGCCCATCAACCGACTCTTGGAAAACCTTTCGAACATCGTCGAGAAAATCCTTATTTAGCCTTTTAAAGATGGCCTCAACCTTGGCCGTGAGTTCAACGTCCTCACTCGTACTTCCGTCATTGGTGTCGTATCCATTTCTCATCTTCATTCTATAAAACGAAGTAAATTAAGCAACGAAAAGAAAGGACTTAACACATATGTATATACATATACACCACACTACCCCATCTTGCTCAACAATCGTCGTACATCACTTGTTTGACATGATTTGAACCCGTAACAATGGTAGCTAATCATTGTTACGCGATCACGTCGCATTAATTCGCTAGTACAACGTATATCTCACTTGATGGTTGCTAAAACAACACAAAACAGTTAGTGCAAGGTTAATTCACATAAACACTAGCACTAGCAATTCCTGTTCCGACCCAAAGTCCTACAAGTCCCGCATAAAGCGCACACACAATAAAGTCTAAGTCTAGGCACCTATCTCAAGTCGCCTAAATCCCTTAGGCCAAGCTCTGATATCACTTGTAACAACCCAAACAAATAACCAACCGAACACGCGAAACAAAATTTTTTTTTACAACAGTAGAGTGCGCCACGCGCACCACCTCAGCTGCGCGCACAGGCCCCCAATCAGTTCTGTCCGGTTTTGCAAATTTTTAAATAAAGATCTCCCACTTCCCGACATTTTTAGACGAAATGCTTTTCACAACATGTTCTAATATGAAAAACTCATACGATTCAATCATAAAATGAGTTTTACAAAACGGGGCCCACATCGGCCGTTTTACGAGTTTCGTCCAAAACATACAAGTTCAACCATAAGAGTTTAAATTTCAAATGACACTATGAGCATGGTGTTTGGGGTTAAACTACCCAAATCTCGGTTAAACTCCAAAAGCTATAACATCCAAAAGTGTCCCCTATCAAACAAGCGGGATCTCTAATCCAAACGAATGCCCTTACCCTTGTCAACGCCGGAGCCTATAAAAAGATAAACAACAAGAGGGTAAGCTAAAGCTTAGTGAATGCAATAATTATACACATACATATATAATATACCTACTTGAAAACACTCATACACATACCGCATACATGCTAGCAACACAATTAGCTTATCATCAATACGAGGCTACTAACCTCCAATACCACAAGCTAGCATAATAATCGCATAAATATATATAACTCGAACAATATAATATGCGTTCGCTTACAACACAATAACCATGGTTAACCAATCGTACAAGGGAATGGCGCTCGCGAAAGGCCATCGGTGTTCATAACATCCGTTTGTGTACTTAACACCTCGTATCACTAAACCCTCGGGTGGCATCTTAACACCTCGATACTTCACCCTTTATTTTACTTAGAGTGGTGTCTTAACACCTCGACACTTCACTCCTAGGTGGCATCTTAACACCTCTATGCTTCACCCGCCAATTACTTAGAGTGGCACCTTAACACCTCGATGCTTCACTCGTCACGTGAACCGTGGTGCCTTAACACTTCGACACTTCACATCTCACGCTACCACAAATAAATACATTATATATCTACGCATATAATTATTCCACTCACCTTAACGATTCGGTGACGGTTTTATACTTTCACAAGCTTCAAAGCAAAGTACCTAATATAATAAGTACTTCAATCAACACATAATCTAGTTGGACTAAATACCAACAATTCACTTATGTGCATTTAATGACATAATGCATTAAATGCCCCATTTTCACCAAAACCGCCCTTAAGGGTCAAGACCACCATTAATCACTTAAAAGCTAGTGATTAAGGTCCAACAACACTAACTATAACATAATTAGGGTAATTCATACCCATAATCCCCAACTAGGTTAATCATTAACCCCTTTGAATCATTTAAAGTTAACACACCCATTTCGGGTCATCCACTAACCGAACTAACACCCATTTACCAATTAGCTAGGTGTTCTAGTAATTAACTAACTAATTAGGTCTCATAAACATCAATTACTATTTTGAAACCCTAGGTTAGTTACCATTGAGTCTTCATGACTCAATCTTACCCAAGAACACCCAAAATCATCAAATATGGATTTTATGTTCATCACTATCCCAAACCCTAACCCTTACACAAATTTAAAACAAGGAAATCAAGATTAGAGCTTACCACTACAACCACAACGTAGCTAGTGAGTAGATGAACGACTTTAATACCCGTACTTTGGCCCGAGAACAACTTCTTCCTCTTGGATTTAAGCTTTCTCACTCAAGAAATCACACTCTCTCTCTAAAATTAAAGTGAAGAAGATAAGGTTGTTGAAAATGGAGTGAATGATACTCCACAAACTGACCTACTGGTCTTTAACTCGTCCACAGGTGAAATTACCAAAATACCCATCAAAATATCTGAATAAAACAAACAGAACCCGGCTACAGTGAAGAGTGCGCTACGCGCACCCTTATGTGTGCGTTAAGCGCACTAAGCTCATATCAGTCTATGTCTTCTGTTTAACTGCACAATCATTCCCACACTTTATGTACTCTATTTATTCTGCTGTATAATAAAGATTAGGGTCTTACAACTCTCCCCCACTTGAATTGGAGCGCGTCCTCGCGATCCAGGCCGCATGACAAGAGGGAAGGTAAACCAACACGAATTCTTCAGGCTCCCAAGTAAACTCGGAACCTTTACTATGACGCCATTGAACTTTAAAAGTTCTCACTTCTTTATTTCTCAACCTTTTAACCTTCTCATCGAGTATGGAAATCGGCTCCTCAATATATTCTAACTTATTGTTTAGCTCAATCTCGTCTAACGGTACCCAAGATGAATCATCCGCAAGACACTTGCGGAGATGGGAAACATGAAATGTATTTTGGATCCCCGCAAGCTCTTTGGGTAATTCCAAACGATACGCGACTTCACCAACACGAGCTAAAACTTTAAATGGCCCAATAAACCGAGGAGCTAACTTTCCCCGTTTTCTAAACCGAATAATGCCTTTCCATGGCGAAACCTTAAGCATCACCATGTCACCTTCTTGAAATTCGATCATTCACCTACGTTTGTCGGCATACGACTTTTGTCTATCTTGAGCCTTTTTCAAATGATCCCGAATCATATCAATCTTGCTATTCGTTTCTAAGACCAAATCGGTACTCCCGATTTCTTTTTGACCAACTTTACCCCAACAAATCGGAGTTCGACACCTCCGCCCATAAAGCATCTCGTAAGGTGGCATCCCGATACTAGTATGATAACTATTATTGTACTAGAATTTCACCAAAGGTAAGTGCTCATCCCAACTACCACCGAAATCAATAATACACGCCCGTAACATATCCTCCAAAGTTTGATTATTACGTTCGGTTTGACCGTCCGTTTGAGGATGATACACCGTGCTCAATTTCAATTGTGTGCCCATATCTTCATGAAACGTTTCCCAAAAACCGAGATGTGAAACGGGTATCTCGATCTGAAATAATAGATATAGGGACCCCGTGTCTCGCTATCACCTCCTTGATAAACAACTTAGCCAAAGTTTCCGATGATATCGCTTCCCGAATGGGAAGAAATAAAGCACTCTTCGTCAATCGATCAACTATCACCCAAATCAAATCGAATTGGGTTCTCGCCGTTTTAGGTAACTTTGTGATGAAATCCATGGTAATATGCTCCTATTTCCACTTCGGGATTTCTAACGGTTGTAACTTACCATACGGTTTTTGGTGTTCGGCTTTAACTTGCAAACACGTGACACATTGCTCAACATACTTAACAACATCACGTTTCATGCCCGGCCACCAACAATCCTTTCTCAAATCGAGATACATTTTCATCGCGCCCGGATGAATGGAATACTTTGACTTATGTGCTTCATCAAGTAGCACTCGTCGATAATCCCCCATCTTAGGCACCCACACTCTTCCTTGAAAAGACAACAAACCATGCGAACCCATAGTAATGAATTCCGATTGCCCACAATTCGTTCCGCATGCTTGTTGTGAATGTAAGCTTCAATTTGAATCACACCAAGTTTTTCAAGAAAATCGTTAGTAATAATCATACGTAACAATCCTAATCGTAACGCCGGGTGGTGACCCTTTCGACTTAACGCATCCACGACCACATTCGCCTTGCCCGGATGATAAAGTATTTCACAATCATAATCTTTTACCACATCCATCCACCTACGTTGGCGATAATTCAAATATCGTTGATTGAAGAGATGTTTCAAACTCTTATGATCCGAATAAATCGTACTCTTGACATCATACAAGTACTGGCACCAAATTTTCAACGCATGCACAACCGCCGCCAACTCAAGATCATGAGTCGGATATCTCGTTTCGTGTTCCTTTAATTTTCGAGAGGCGTAAGCGATGACTTTACTTCTTTGCATTAGAACACACCCGAGCCCATTTAGAGAGGCATCACAATACACCGTCATGTCTTCCACACCTTCCAGCAACACTAACACCGGAGCTTGACACAATTTCTCTTTTAGCAATTGAAAAGCAATTTCTTTCTCGTTCTCCCAATTAAATCTCGCATTCTTCCTCGTCAATTTCATCAACGAAGAAGCGATCTTAGAAAAGTCTTGGATAAACCGACGATAATAACCGGCCAATCCGAGAAAACTTCGAATTTCCGTAGGCGTAGTCGGTCGTCCCCAACTCTTTACCGTCTCAATCTTCCCCAGGTCTACTTGAATACCATTTTCGTTCACAATATGGCCAAGGAATTGAACTTCCCTTAGCCAAAATTCACATTTGGAGAATTTAGCATACAACTTCTCCTTCCGCAACGTCTTTAACACACTCCGCAAATGATGTTCATGTTCCTTCATACTCTTCGAATAGACAAGTATGTCGTCAATGAACACAATTACCGACTTGTCCAACATAGGTTGACACACTCGGTTTATAAGATCCATGAATGCCGCCGGTGCATTCGTAAGACCAAAATCCATAACTACAAACTCAAAATGCCCATAACGCGTTCGAAAAGCCGTTTTCTCAATATCTTCCTCACGGACCCGCATTTGGTGATAGCCGGACCGTAGGTCGATTTTAGAGAAATACGTTGCACCTTGGAGTTGGTCAAACAAATCTTCAATCCTAGGCAATGGATAACGATTCTTGATCGTCACTTTGTTCAACTCCCAATAATCGATGCAAATCCGCATACTACCATCCTTCTTCTTCACTAATAAAACCGGAGCGCCCCATGGTGAAGCACTCGGTCGGATAAAACCCTTTTCAAATAGCTCTTGGGTTTGATTTAACAACTCTTTCATTTCCGTCGGCGCTAAACGATAAGGAGTTTTAGCAATGGGAGTAGCTCCCGGAACCAACTCAATGCGAAATTCAACTTGTCTTTCCGCCGGAACACCCGGTAACTCATCCGGAAAAACGTCTTCAAACTCATTTACCACCGGAATTTCACGAATGGGTGGTGGCTCATCATGAGTATCAATAACAAGGGCAAGAAAAGCCATGCCACCACTAACAAGAAAACGACGTGCCCGTGCAAAAGTGCATATCGGCACAAGTCTTCTCCGCTTATCGCCATGAATAATTAACTCTCCCCCACTTGGGGTTTTCACCCGAATAGATTTTTCATGGCATGCAATATCGGCTCTATTATGATCGAGCCAATCCATACCAACAACAATATCAAAATCGCCCGAAGTCATCGGGATGAGATCGATTTTAAAACTTTCAGCACCAAACACAACATTACAATTTTTACACACATCAACCACTAACTGAAATGTCCCGTTCTTATTGATTAAAAACGTTCCATATTAATTGATTTCGTTGCGAGGTTTTGACCTCTATATGAGACGTTTTTCAAAGACTGCATTCATTTTTAAAACAAACCATAACCTTTATTTCATAAATAAAGGTTTAAAAAGCTTTACGTAGATTATCAAATAATGATAATCTAAAATATCCTGTTTACACACGACCATTACATAATGGTTTACAATACAAATATGTTACATCGAAATCAGTTTCTTGAATGCAGTTTTTACATAATATCATACAAACATGGACTCCAAATCTTGTCCTTATTTTAGTATGCAACAGCGAAAGCTCTTAATATTCACCTGAGAATAAACATGCTTTAAACGTCAACAAAAATGTTGGTGAGTTATAGGTTTAACCTATATATATCAAATCGTAACAATAGACCACAAGATTTCATATTTCAATACACATCCCATACATAGAGATAAAAATCATTCATATGGTGAACACCTGGTAACCGACATTAACAAGATGCATATATAAGAATATCCCCATCATTCCGGGACACCCTTCGGATATGATATAAATTTCGAAGTACTAAAGCATCCGGTACTTTGGATGGGGTTTGTTAGGCCCAATAGATCTATCTTTATTATTCGCGTCAGTTAGGGTGTCTGTTCCCTAATTCTTAGATTACCAGACTTAATAAAAAGGGGCATATTCAATTTCGATAATTCAACCATAGAATGTAGTTTCACGTACTTGTGTCTATTTTGTAAATCATTTATAAAACCTGCATGTATTCTCATCCCAAAATATTAGATTTTAAAAGTGGGACTATAACTCACTTTCACAGATTTTTACTTCGTCGAGAAGTATGACTTGGCCACTGTTGATTCACGAACCTATAACAATATATACATATATATTAAAGTATGTTCAAAATATATTTACAACACTTTTAATATATTTTGATGTTTTAAGTTTATTAAGTCAGCTGTCCTCGTTAGTAACCTACAACTAGTTGTCCACAGTTAGATGTACATAAATAAATCGATAAATATTATCTTGAATCAATCCAAGACCCAGTGTATACGTATCTCAGTATTGATCACAACTCAAACTATATATATTTTGGAATCAACCTCAACCCTGTATAGCTAACTCCAACATTCACATATAGAGTGTCTATGGTTGTTCCGAAATATATATAGATGTGTCGACATGATAGGTCGAAACATTGTATACGTGTCTATGGTATCTCAAGATTACATGATATACAATACAAGTTGATTAAGTTATGGTTGGAATAGATTTGTTACCAATTTTCACGTAGCTAAAATGAGAAAAATTATCAAATCTTGTTTTACCCATAACTTCTTCATTTTAATTCCGTTTTGAGTGAATCAAATTGCTATGGTTTCATATTGAACTCTATTTTATGAATCTAAACAGAAAAGTATAGGTTTATAGTCAGAAAAATAAGTTACAAGTCGTTTTTGTAAAGGTAGTCATTTCAGTCGAAAGAACGACGTCTAGATGACCATTTTAGAAAACATACTTCCACTTTGAGTTTAACCATAATTTTTGGATATAGTTTCATGTTCATAATAAAAATCATTTTCTCAGAATAACAACTTTTAAATCAAAGTTTATCATAGTTTTTAATTAACTAACCCAAAACAGCCCGCGGTGTTACTACAACGGCGTAAATTCGGTTTTACGGTGTTTTTCGTGTTTCCAGGTTTTAAATCATTAAGTTAGCATATCATATAGATATAGAACATGTGTGTAGTTAATTTTAAAAGTCAAGTTAGAAGGATTAACTTTTGTTTGCGAACAAGTTTAGAATTAACTAAACTATGTTCTAGTGATTACGAGTTTAAACCTTCGAATAAGATAGTTTTATATATATGAATCGAATGATGTTATGAACATCATTACTACCTCAAGTTTAGTAGGTAAACCTACTGGAAGTGACAAGAAATGATCTAGCTTCAAAGAATCTTGGATGGCTTGAAAGTTCTTGAAGTAGGATCATGACACAAAAACAAGTTCAAGTAAGATTTTTACTCGAATTAAGATAGTTTATAGTTATAGAAATTGAATCAAAGTTTGAATATGAATATTACCTTGAATAAGAAAGATAACCTACTGTATATAACAAAGGTTTCTTGATCTTAGATGATTACTTGGAATGGATTAGAAAGCTTGGAAGTAAATTAGTAAACTTGAAGGGATTTTTGAAGTGTTCTTGAAGTGTTCTTCCTATGATGATTATAGCTTGATTCTTGAAGTGATTTTTGATGAAGATGATGATTAACTACTGGAAAAATACGTTCATAATAGTGTGTGTGTGTGTTGAGAGAGAATTAGAAAGAGAATTGGAAGTGAAATGGAGTGAATGATGAGTGGTAATTGGTGAGTGGTGAGTGGGGTTAAAAGGAGTTCTAGTTAGTTGACTAGCTCATGGTAGAAGTTAAAATTGATTAGTCATACATGACATAATCAAGAGTGGAATTCCATGCTAGTTCCTATTGGTATATACTCATAGTAAGTACGTTTTGAAGCTGTGTATAATACGGGTAAGAATACGACTAGAATTCTTGATGAAAGAAAAGAATGGAAAAGTAACTGTAACCATTTTCGTTAAGTATGAGTGTTTTGATATATGTCTTGAAGTCTTCCAAAAGTATTTTAATACATCTAAATACACTACATGTATATACATTTTAACTGAGTCGTTAAGTCATCGTTAGTCGTTACATGTAAGTGTTGTTTTGAAACCTTTAAGTTAACGATCTCAATTAATGTTGTTAACCCATTGTTTATTATATCTAATGAGATGTTAAATTATTATATTATCATGATATTATGATATATTAATATATCTTAATATGATATATATACATTTAAATGTCGTTACAACGATAATCGTTACATATATGTCTCGTTTCGAAATCCTTAAGTTAATAGTCTTGTTTATATGTATATAACTCATTGTTAATATACTTATGGAGATACTTACTTATCATAATATCATGTTAACCATATGTATATCCATATATATATCGTCATGTTGTTTTTACAAGTTTTAACGTTCGTGAATCGCCGGTCAACTTGGGTGGTCAATTGTCTATACGAAACATATTTCAATTAATCAAGTCTTAACAAGTTTGATTGCTTAACATGTTGGAAACATTTAATCATGTAAATATCAATCTCAATTAATATATATAAACATGGAAAAGTTCGGGTCACTACAGTACCTACCCGTTAAATAAATTTCGTCCCGAAATTTTAAGCTGTTGAAGGTGTTGACGAATCTTCTGGAAATAGATGCGGGTATTTCTTCTTCATCTGATCTTCACACTCCCAGGTGAACTCGGGTCCTCTACGAGTATTCCATCGAACCTTAACAATTGGTATCTTGTTTTGCTTAAGTCTTTTAACCTCACGATCCATTATTTCGACGGGTTCTTCGATGAATTGGAGTTTTTCGTTGATTTGGATTTCATCTAACGGAATAGTGAGATCTTCTTTAGCAAAACATTTCTTCAAATTTGAGACGTGGAAAGTGTTATGTACAGCCGCGAGTTGTTGAGGTAATTCAAGTCGGTAAGCTACTTGTCCGACACGATCAATAATCTTGAATGGTCCAATATACCTTGGATTTAATTTCCCTCGTTTACCAAATCGAACAACGCCTTTCCAAGGTGCAACTTTAAGCATGACCATCTCTCCATTTTCAAATTCTATATCTTTTCTTTTACTGTCAGCGTAGCTCCTTTTGTCGACTTTGGGCGGTTTTCAACCGTTGTTGAATTTGGATGATCTTCTCGGTAGTTTCTTGTATCATCTCCGGACCCGTAATCTGTCTATCCCCCACTTCACTCCAACAAATCGGAGACCTGCACTTTCTACCATAAAGTGCTTCAAACGGCGCCATCTCAATGCTTGAATGGTAGCTGTTGTTGTAGGAAAATTCTGCTAATGGTAGATGTCGATCCCAACTGTTTCTGAAATCAATAACACATGCTCGTAGCATGTCTTCAAGCGTTTGTATCGTCCTTTCGCTCTGCCCATCAGTTTGTGGATGATAGGCAGTACTCATGTCTAGACGAGTTCCTAATGCTTACTGTAATGTCTGCCAGAATCTTGAAATAAATCTGCCATCCCTATCAGAGATAATAGAGATTGGTATTCCATGTCTGGAGATGACTTCCTTCAAATACAGTCGTGCTAACTTCTCCATCTTGTCATCTTCTCTTATTGGCAGGAAATGTGCTGATTTGGTGAGACGATCAACTATTACCCAAATAGTATCAAAACCACTTGCAGTCCTTGGCAATTTAGTGATGAAATCCATGGTAATGTTTTCCCATTTCCATTCTGGGATTTTGGGTTGTTGAAGTAGACCTGATGGTTTCTGATGCTCAGCTTTGACCTTAGGACACGTCAAACATTCTCCTACGTATTTAGCAACATCGGCTTTCATACCCGGCCACCAAAAATATTTCCTGAGATCCTTGTACATCTTCCCCGTTCCAGGATGTATTGAGTATCTGGTTTTATGAGCTTCTCTAAGTACCATTTCTCTCATATCTCCAAATTTTGGTACCCAAATCCTTTCAGCCCTATACCGGGTTCCGTCTTCCCGAATATTAAGATGCTGCTCCGATCCTTTGGGTATTTCATCCTTTAAATTTCCTTCTTTTAAAACTCCTTGTTGCGCCTCCTTTATTTGAGTAGTAAGGTTATTATGAATCATTATATTCATAGATTTTACTCGAATGGGTTCTCTGTCCTTCCTGCTCAAGGCATCGGCTACCACATTTGCCTTCCTCGGGTGGTAACGAATCTCAAAGTCGTAATCATTCAACAATTCAATCCACCTACGCTGCCTCATATTCAGTTGTTTCTGATTAAATATGTGTTGAAGACTTTTGTGGTCGGTATATATAATACTTTTGACCCCATATAAGTAGTGCCTCCAAGTCTTTAATGCAAAAACAACCGCGCCTAATTCCAAATCATGCGTCGTATAATTTTGCTCGTGAATCTTCAATTGTCTAGACGCATAAGCAATCACCTTCGTTCGTTGCATTAATACACAACCGAGACCTTGCTTTGATGCGTCACAATAAATCACAAAATCATCATTCCCTTCAGGCAATGACAATATAGGTGCCGTAGTTAGCTTTTTCTTCAATAACTGAAACGCTTTCTCTTGTTCATCCTTCCATTCAAATTTCTTCCCTTTATGCGTTAATGCAGTCAAGGGTTTTGCTATTCTGGAAAAGTCTTGGATGAACCTTCTGTAGTAACCAGCTAGTCCTAAAAACTGGCGTATGTGTTTCGGAGTTTTCGGGGTTTCCCACTTTTCAACAGTTTCTATCTTTGCCGGATCCACCTTAATACCTTTTTTGTTCACTATGTGACCGAGGAATTGAACTTCTTCCAACCAAAATGCACACTTTGAAAATTTAGCGTACAATTCTTCCTTCCTCAATACTTCTAACACCTTTCTCAAATGTTCACCGTGTTCTTGGTCATTCTTTGAGTAAATAAGTATGTTATCAATGAAAACAATAACAAACTTGTCAAGGTATGGTCCACACACTCGGTTCATAAGGTCCATGAACACAGCTGGTGCAATAGTTAAACCAAACGGCATGACCATAAACTCGTAATGACCGTAACGTGTTCTGAAAGCAGTCTTTGGAATATCATCTTCTTTCACCCGCATTTGATGATACCCGGAACGTAAGTCAATCTTTGAATAAACAGACGAGCCTTGTAGTTGATCAAATAAGTCGTCGATTCTCGGTAGTGGGTAGCGGTTCTTGATGGTAAGTTTGTTCAACTCTCGGTAGTCGATACACAACCTGAATGTACCATCTTTCTTCTTGACAAACAAAACAGGAGCTCCCCACGGTGATGTGCTTGGTCGAATGAAACCACGCTCTAAAAGTTCTTGTAATTGGCTTTGCAGTTCTTTCATCTCGCTGGGTGCGAGTCTGTAAGGAGCACGAGCTATTGGTGCAGCTCCTGGTACAAGATCTATTTGAAATTCAATGGATCGATGTGGGGGTAATCCCGGTAATTCTTTCGGAAATACATCGGGAAATTTTTTTGCAATGGGAACATCATTGATGCTCTTTTCTTCAGTTTGTACTTTCTCGACGTGTGCTAGAACAGCATAGCAACCTTTTCTTATTAGTTTTTGTGCCTTCAAATTACTAATAAGATGTAGCTTCGTGTTGCCCTTTTCTCCGTACACCATTAAGGGTTTTCCTTTTTCTCGTATAATGCGAATTGCATTTTTGTAACAAACGATCTCTGCTTTCACTTCTTTCAACCAGTCCATACCGATTATCACATCAAAACTCCCTAACTCTACTGGTATCAAATCAATCTTAAATGTTTCGCTAACCAGTTTAATTTCTCGATTCTGACATATATTATCTGCTGAAATTAATTTACCATTTTCTAATTCGAGTAAAAATTTACTATCCAAAGGCGTCAATGGACAACTTAATTTAGCACAAAAATCTCTACTCATATAGCTTCTATCCGCACCTGAATCAAATAAAACGTAAGCAGATTTATTGTCAATAAGAAACGTACCCGTAACAAGCTCCGGGTCTTCCCGTGCCTCTGCCGCATTAATATTGAAAACTCTTCCGCGGCCTTGTCCATTCGTGTTCTCCTGGGTCGGGCAATTTCTAATAATGTGGCCCAGTTTTCCACATTTATAACAAACTATATTGGCATAACTTGCTCCGACACTACTTGCTCCGCCATTACTCGTTCCGACACTATTTGTTCCTTTCGTTCTATTAACCCCTGGTCCGTAGACCTCACACTTCGCCGCGCTATGACCATTTCTTTTACACTTGTTGCAAAATTTGGTGCAGAACCCCGTGTGATACTTTTCACACCTTTGGCAAAGCTGCTTCTGATTGTTGTTGTTGTTGCAGTTATTATTGTTGTTGGGATGATTGTTGTAGTTGCTGTTGTTGTTGTTGGGCCGTTTGTTGTAGTTGCGATTGATGTTGCGATTGTTGGGATAATTGTTGCGATTATTGTTGTAATTGCTGTTGTTGTTGTATTGGTGATTCTTATCACCGTTTTCCTCCCACTTTCTTTTGACTTGCTTCACATTGGCCTCTTCAGCAGTCTATTCTTTAATTCTTTCTTCAATCTGGTTCACTAGTTTGCGAGCCATTCTACATGCCTGTTGTATGGAGGCGGGCTCGTGTGAACTTATATCTTCTTGGATTCTTTCCGGTAATCCTTTCACAAACGCATCGATCTTCTCTTCCTCATCTTCGAATGCTCCCGAACACAATAGGCACAATTCTGTGAATCGTCTTTCGTACGTGGTAATATCAAATCCTTGGGTTCGTAACCCTCTAAGTTCTGTCTTGGGCTTATTGACCTCGGTTCTGGGACGGTACTTCTCGTTCATCAAGTGCTTAAATGCTGACCACGGTAGTGCGTACGCATCATCTTGTCCCACTTGCTCTAGATAGGTATTCCACCATGTTAATGCAGAACCTGTGAAGGTATGCGTAGCGTACTTCACTTTGTCCTCTTCAGTACACTTACTTATGGCAAACACCGATTCGACCTTCTCGGTCCACCGTTTCAATCCGATCGGTCCTTCGGTTCCTTCAAATTTCAAAGGTTTGCTGGCAGTGAATTCTTTGTAGGTGCATCCTACACGATTTCCTGTACTGCCAGATCCAAGGTTATTGTTGGTATGTAGCGCAGCCTGTACTGCGGCTATGTTTGAAGCTAGAAAAGTACGGAATTCCTCTTCATTCATATTCACGGTGTGTCGAGTAGTCGGTGCCATTTCCTTCAAAATAGTCAAATGGAACAAGTTAATCATACAGAATATTAAAAGTAGTTAATAGTATTTCGTAGCATAATATGAACTCATTTATAAAAGCTTTTTCTTCATATTAGCGTTTTATAAGTTTAAATTCGGGTAGTACCTACCCGTTAAGTTCATACTTAATAGCTAATATACAATTCAACTACTACAATTCTATATGAAAAACTGATTGTAATAATATTTCGCGTTCAAACTTTTATACAATATTTTACAAACTTACAATACCGCTTATTTTACATAAAGCATGAAATATAGCACACAATAACTTTGATACAAGATAGTTGTGAAGATAATTCTAGCTAGTACACAAGTCGTTCAGCAAAGGCAATAAAGACACGTAATTCATACGTCCAGAAACAAGTCATGCATTCTGGTTTTACTAGGACTACTTTCCATCCTTGGTCTTGTGGAACATAACCGTTATGGCCGTTGATAAGACAGCGTGTTGTAACGTCGTCAAAGGGACGAGGTTTACGTAATGACCAACAGTCTCGTAATAACCTAAAAACCTCATTTCTTACCCCAATTACCGACTTCGTCACTTGTGGGAACGTTTTGTTTAATAGTTGTAGCCCGATGTTCTTTTTCTCACTTTGGTGAGAAGCGAACATTACTAACCCGTAAGCATAGCATGCTTCTTTATGTTGCATGTTAGCCGCTTTTTCTAAATCATGAAGTCCTATATTCGGATACATTGAGTCAAAATAATTTCTTAACCCGTTGCGTAAAATAGCATTTGGGTTCCCCGCAATATATGCGTCAAAGTAAACACATCGTAACTTATGGGTTTCCCAATGTGATATCCCCCATCTTTCAAATAAAAGTCTCTTATAAACCAAGACATTCTTGGAACGTTCTTCGAATGTCTTACAAACTGATTTCGCCTTAAATAGTTGTGCCGAGGAATTCTGACCGACTCTAGACAAGATTTCATCAATCATGTCTCCGGGTAGGTCTCTTAAAATATTGGGTTGTCTATCCATTTTGTGTTTTTAAACTGTAAAATAGATAAGAGTTAGATTCATAAAAAAAATTACTTATTAATACAAGCAATTTTTACATATATCATAAAGCATAAGCACACTATATTACATATATTACACCACACGAATACAACTATCTTATTCCGACTCGCTCGTTTCTTCTTCTTCGGTTTTGGTTCGTTTTGCCAAGTTTCTAGGGATATATGATGTTCCCCTAATACGAGTCGTCGTTTTCCACATTGGTTTAGAAAAACCTGGTGGTTTAGAGGTTCCCGGGTCATTGTTACAACTTAAGGGCTTCGGGGGTTAACGATACATATAAAGTTCATCGGGGTTGGAATTAGATTTCTCTATTTTTATGCCCTTTCCCTTATTATTTTCTTTTGCCTTTTTAAATTCAGTTGGGGTAATTTCTATAACATCATCGGAATTCTCGTCGGAATCCGATTCATCGGAGAATTGGTAATCCTCCCAATATTTTGCTTCCTTGGCGGAAACACCATTGACCATAATTAACCTTGGTCGGTTGGTTGAGGATTTTCTTTTACTTAACCGTTTTATTATTTCCCCCACCGGTTCTATTTCTTCATCCGGTTCCGATTCTTCTTCCGGTTCCGATTCTTCTTCTGGTTCCGACTCTTCTTCCGGTTCCTCTTCGGGAACTTGTGAATCAGTCCACGAATCATTCCAATTTACATTTGACTCTTCATTATTATTAGTTGAGTCAATGGGACTTGTTCTAGAGGTAGACATCTATCACATAATATCAAACGCGTTAAGAGATTAATATATCACATAATATTCACATGTTAAAAATATATAGTTTCCAACAAAATTTGTTAAGCAATCATTTTTTAAGTAAACTCGGTCGAAGTCCAGACTCACTAATGCATCCTAACAAACTCGATAAGACACACTAATGCAAAATTCTGGTTCTCTAAGACCAACGCTCGGATACCAACTGAAATTTCCCGTTCTTATTGATTAAAAACGTTCCATATTAATTGATTTCGTTGCGAGGTTTTGACCTCTATATGAGACGTTTTTCAAAGACTGCATTCATTTTTAAAACAAACCATAACCTTTATTTCATAAATAAAGGTTTAAAAAGCTTTACGTAGATTATCAAATAATGATAATCTAAAATATCCTGTTTACACACGACCATTACATAATGGTTTACAATACAAATATGTTACATCGAAATCAGTTTCTTGAATGCAGTTTTTACATAATATCATACAAACATGGACTCCAAATCTTGTCCTTATTTTAGTATGCAACAGCGGAAGCTCTTAATATTCACCTGAGAATAAACATGCTTTAAACGTCAACAAAAATGTTGGTGAGTTATAGGTTTAACCTATATATATCAAATCGTAACAATAGACCACAAGATTTCATATTTCAATACACATCCCATACATAGAGATAAAAATCATTCATATGGTGAACACCTGGTAACCGACATTAACAAGATGCATATATAAGAATATCCCCATCATTCCGGGACACCCTTCGGATATGATATAAATTTTGAAGTACTAAAGCATCCGGTACTTTGGATGGGGTTTGTTAGGCCCAATAGATCTATCTTTAGGATTCGCGTCAATTAGGGTGTCTGTTCCCTAATTCTTAGATTACCAGACTTAATAAAAAGAGGCATATTCGATTTCGATAATTCAACCATAGAATGTAGTTTCACGTACTTGTGTCTATTTTGTAAATCATTTATAAAACCTGCATGTATTCTCATCCCAAAATATTAGATTTTAAAAGTGGGACTATAACTCACTTTCACAGATTTTTACTTCGTCGAGAAGTAAGACTTGGCCACTGTTGATTCACGAACCTATAACAATATATACATATATATTAAAGTACGTTCAAAATATATTTACAACACTTTTAATATATTTTGATGTTTTAAGTTTATTAAGTCAGCTGTCCTCGTTAGTAACCTACAACTAGTTGTCCACAGTTAGATGTACAGAAATAAATCGATAAATATTATCTTGAATCAATCCACGACCCAGTGTATACGTATCTCAGTATTGATCACAACTCAAACTATATATATTTTGGAATCAACCTCAACCCTGTATAGCTAACTCCAACATTCACATATAGAGTGTCTATGGTTGTTCCGAAATATATATAGATGTGTCGACATGATAGGTCGAAACATTGTATACGTGTCTATGGTATCTCAAGATTACATAATATACAATACAAGTTGATTAAGTTATGGTTGGAATAGATTTGTTACCAATTTTCACGTAGCTAAAATGAGAAAAATTATCCAATCTTGTTTTACCCATAACTTCTTCATTTTAAATCCGTTTTGAGTGAATCAAATTGCTATGGTTTCATATTGAACTCTATTTTATGAATCTAAACAGAAAAGTATAGGTTTATAGTCGGAAAAATAAGTTACAAGTCGTTTTTGTAAAGGTAGTCATTTCAGTTGAAAGAACGACGTCTAGATGACCATTTTAGAAAACATACTTCCACTTTGAGTTTAACCATAATTTTTGGATATATTTTCATATTCATAATAAAAATCATTTTCTCAGAATAACAACTTTTAAATCAAATTTTATCATAGTTTTTAATTAACTAACCCAAAACAGCCCGCGGTGTTACTACGACGGCGTAAATCCGGTTTTACGGTGTTTTTCGTGTTTCCAGGTTTTAAATCATTAAGTTCGCATATCATATAGATATAGAACATGTGTGTAGTTAATTTTAAAAGTCAAGTTAGAAGGATTAACTTTTGTTTGCGAACAAGTTTAGAATTAACTAAACTATGTTCTAGTGATTACGAGTTTAAACCTTCGAATAAGATAGTTTTATATATATGAATCGAATGATGTTATGAACATCATTACTACCTCAAGTTTAGTAGGTAAACCTATTGGAAGTGACAAGAAATGATCTAGCTTCAAAGGATCTTGGATGGCTTGAAAGTTCTTGAAGTAGGATCATGACACAAAAACAAGTTCAAGTAAGATTTTTACTCGAATTAAGATAGTTTATAGTTATAGAAATTGAATCAAAGTTTGAATATGAATATTACCTTGAATAAGAAAGATAACCTACTGTATATAACAAACGTTTCTTGATCTTAGATGATTACTTGGAATGGATTAGAAAGCTTGGAAGTAAATTAGTAAACTTGAAGGGATTTTTGAAGTGTTCTTGAAGTGTTCTTCCTATGATGATTATAGCTTGATTCTTGAAGTGATTTTTGATGAAGATGATGATTAAATACTGGAAAAATACGTTCATAATAGTGTGTGTGTGTGTGTTGAGAGAGAATTAGAAAGAGAATTGGAAGTGAAATGGAGTGAATGATGAGTGGTAATTGGTGAGTGGTGAGTGGGGTTAAAAGGAGTTCTAGTTAGTTGACTAGCTCATGGTAGAAGTTAAAATTGATTAGTCATACATGACATAATCAAGAGTGGAATCCCATGCTAGTTCCTATTGGTATATACTCATAGTAAGTACGTTTTGAAGCTGTGTATAATACGGGTAAGAATACGACTAGAATTCTTGATGAAAGAAAAGAATGGAAAAGTAACTGTAACCATTTTCGTTAAGTATGAGTGTTTTGATATATGTCTTGAAGTCTTCCAAAAGTATTTTAATACATCTAAATACACTACATGTATATACATTTTAACTGAGTCGTTAAGTCATCGTTAGTCGTTACATGTAAGTGTTGTTTTGAAACCTTTAAGTTAACGATCTCAATTAATGTTGTTAACCCATTGTTTATTATATCTAATGAGATGTTAAATTATTATATTATCATGATATTATGATATATTAATATATCTTAATATGATATATATACATTTAAATGTCGTTACAACGATAATCGTTACATATATGTCTCGTTTCGAAATCCTTAAGTTAGTAGTCTTGTTTATATGTATATAACTCATTGTTAATATACTTATGGAGATACTTACTTATCATAATCTCATGTTAACCATATGTATATCCATATATATATCGTCATGTTGTTTTTACAAGTTTTAACGTTCGTGAATCGCCGGTCAACTTGGGTGGTCAATTGTCTATACGAAACATATTTCAATTAATCAAGTCTTAACAAGTTTGATTGTTTAACATGTTGGAAACATTTAATCATGTAAATATCAATCTCAATTAATATATATAAACATGAAAAAGTTCGGGTCACTACACTAACGCCGTCTTGCCATCCGCTATTTCAACTTCTACCGGACGACTTAACTTAACTAGCGGTTGATTTAACTTAGGCAAAAATCTTGGAGACACAAACGACAAATTAGCACCACTATCAAAAAGTATCAGTGTCGGATTAGAGTTAACCATGAAAGTACCTGAAACTACTTCGTTGGATTGCTTGGCCTCCTCATTCATCATCAAATAGTTGCGACCCCTAGCCGTACCCGCCGCCTTCTCTAGATGCTTAACATTATCGTTTCGCAAATCGGGACACTCCGGCTTCTTATGCCCTTCTTTACCGCAACTAAAACAAGTAAGCTTGTTTCCGGAAGATGGTTTCGGACAATCACAAGCCATATGACCCGCTTGCCCACAATTGTAGCACGTATAAGAAAAACCACCGAAAGTGCCCTTCTTCACGCTATTAACACTTTCGGAACCCTTCTTGTTCTTGTTCTTCTTGTTTGAAAAGTTAGAATGACTAGAACCTTCAAACTTTCTTTTATAAAAAGTGAAGTCACTTTTCCTTGGAACCTCCGGCTCAAAACCCCGAGCCAACTCAAATAACTCGTCAAAAGACTTAGCCGCTCCTCGACTAATCTTACCCTTTGTAACGACCCGGATATTTCCGTTCGTTTTATACATATGAGATTAATATTTACATAAGTTAAACATTACCAACATGATAAGCAATCCAAATTGTTGAGTCTTGTGTATTTAAAAAGAGTTTTTAAACATTACCAACATTCATTCGCTCTTTTATCATTTCAGTTACTTGCCCATCAATCGACTCTTGGAAAACCTTTCGAACATCGTCAAGAAAATCCTTTTTTAGCCTTTTAAAGATGTCCTCAACCTTGGCCGTGAGTTCAACGTCCTCACTCGTACTTCCGTCATTGGTGTCGTGTCCATTTCTCATCTTCATTCTATAAAACGAAGTAAATTAAGCAACGAAACGAAAGGACTTAACACATATGTATATACATATACACCACACTACCCCATCTTGCTCAACAATCGTCGTACATCGCTTGTTTGACCCGATTTGAACCCTTAACAATGGTAGCTAATCATTGTTACGCGATCACGTCGCATTAATTTGCTAGTACAACGTCTATCTCGCTTGATGATTGCTAAAACAACATAAAACAGTTAGTGCAAGGTTAATTCACATAAACACTAGCACTAGAAATTCCCGTTCCAACCCAAAGTCCTACAAGTCCCGCATAAAGTGCACACACAATAAAGTCTAAGTCTAGGCACCTATCTCAAGTCGCCTAAATCCCTTAGACCATGCACTGATACCACTTGTAACAACCCAAACCAATAACCAACCAAACACGCGAAACAAAATTTTTTTTTTACAACAGTAGAGTGCGCCACGCGCACCACCTCAGGGTGCGCGGCGTGCACAGGCCCCCAATCAGTTCTGTCCAGTTTTTCAAATTTTCAAATAAAGATCTCCCACTTCCCAACATTTTTAGACGAACCGCTTTTCACACAATGTTCTAATATGAAAAAATCATACGATTCAATCACAAAATGAGTTTTACAAAACGGGGCCCACATCGACCGTTTTACGAGTTTCGTCCAAAACATACAAGTTCAACCATAAGAGTTTAAATTCCAAACGACACTATGAGCATGGTGTTTGGGGTTAAACTACCCAAATCTCGGTCAAACTCCAAAAGCTATAACATCCAAAAGCGTCCCCTAACAAACAAGCGGGATCTCTAATCCAAACGAATGCCCTTACCCTTATCAACGTCGGAGCCTATAAAAAGATAAACAACGAGAGGGTAAGCTAAAGCTTAGTGAATGCAATAATTATACACATACATATATAATATACCTACTTGCAAACACTCATACACATACCGCATACATTCTAGCAACACAATTAGCTTATCATCAATACGAGGCTACTAACCTCCAATACCACAAGCTAGCATAACAATCGCATAAATATATATAACTCGAACAATATAATATACTTTCGCTTACAACACAATAACCATGGTTAACCAATCGTACAAGGGAATGTCGCTCGCGAAAGGCCTTTGGTGTTCATAACATCCGTTAGTGTACTTAACACCTCGTATCACTAAACCCTGGGGTGGCATCTTAACACCTTGATACTTTACCCTTTATTTTACTTAGAGTGGTGTCTTAACACCTTGACACTTCACTCCTAGGTGGCATCTTAACACCTCGATGCTTCACCTCTAGGTGGCATCTTAACACCCCGATACTTCACTCGCCAATTACTTAGAGTGGCACCTTAACACCTCGATGCTTCACTCGTCACGTGAAACGTGGTGCCTTAACACTTCGACACTTTACATCTCACGCTACCACAAATAAATACATTATATATCTACGCATATAATTATTCCACTCAGCTTAACGATTCGGTGACGGTTTTATACTTCCGCAAGCTTCAAAGCAAAGTACCTAATATAATAAGTACTTCAATCAACACATAATCTAGTTGGACTAAATACCAACAATTCACTTATGTGCATTTAATGACTTAATGCATTAAATGCCCCATTTTCACCAAAACCGCCCTTAAGGGTCAAGACCACCATTAATCACTTAAAAGCTAGTGATTAAGGTCCAACAACACTAACTATAACATAATTAGGGTAATTCATACCCATAATCCCCAACTAGGTCAATCATTAACCCCTTTGACTCATTTAAAGTCAACACACCCATTTCGGGTCATCCACTAACCCAACTAACACCCATTTACCAATTAGCTAGGTGTGCTAGTAATTAACTAACCAATTATGACTCATAAACATCAATTACCACTTTAAAACCCTAGGTTAGTTACCATTGAGTCTTCATGACTCAATCTTACCTAAGAACACCCAAAATCATCAAATATGGATTTTATGTTCATCACTATCCCAAACTCTAACCTTACACAAATTTAAAACAAGGAAATCAAGATTAGAGCTTACCACTATAACCACAACGTAGCTAGTGAGTAGATGAACGACTTTAATACCCGCACTTTGGCCCGAGAACAACTTCTTCCTCTTGGATTTAAGCTTTCTCACTCAAGAAATCACATTCTCTCTCTAAAATTAAAGTGAAGAAGATAAGGTTGTTGAAAATGGAGTGAATGATACTCCACAAACTGACCTACTGGCCTTTAACTCGTCCACAGGTGAAATTACCAAAATATCCATCAAAATATCTGAATAAAACAAACAGAACCTGGCTATAGTGAAGAGTGAGCCACGCACACCCTTATGTGTGCGCTGAGCGCACTAAGCTCAGATCAGTCTCTGTCTTCTGTTTAACTGCACAATCATTCCCACACTGTATGTACTCTATTTATTCTGCTGTACAATGAAGATTAGGGTCTTACAATATAAAGTTCGGACATCATGGTGCCGGACCTACCACCACAACCATAATATCGTCGACCGTACTGTAATCATCAGTCAAGCAAGTTTTGAGAACCATCTTTGAACCACAAGTTCGACAAAATTTCACAGGAAAAGTTTCCACTGGACCATAATGGTAATTATCAGCCATATTGTTGTAGTCATCTAGTGTTGTGATTAGTGAGGTAGTTATATAGAAGAATTTTCCCACACAAAAAGCCATCATCCATTTTCCCGCCCAAAATTTCCCACCAAATCTTTCCTGCCGAAGATTTGACGTCACATGTAACGATGATGATGATGATGATGATGATGAAGATGATGATGAGGATGATGATAATGGCTTAATTTAACGATGATGATGATGACGATGATGATGATGATTGATATGGCCAAAATGGACGGCTATGTTTTAGCGTGCAGTGTCGTTAAGCTGCATGGCCGTCGGTCGTGGTCTTCCAGCGAGGGTGTACCTGTGTTTTAAATTTATAAGGTCGGGGCCTAAATCTACTACTCCTTAGGGTGAGTAACGGAATTATGACCTAGGGTCGTTTTTAAAGAAGTCTACAGAATCGAAACTAAAACCTAACAAAAATAATTAACAAGGAGTAGTTGTGTTTCTATTTGGGTTTTCTAATTTTCTAAAGGATACATATAAGTAAAATTCGTATTTCAGATAAGGTTAAAGATGTACATGCTATGATTTCGTTAGTTATGTTGCCGAGTTGTGTAATGACGGCTCATGAATAGTTGATAACCCTTTACCCGTTATATTGGTCTTACCGCCCCTGTCAGAGGACTGACATGTCACTGGGCATAATGTATGAGATAGACTTGAAGATTCTGAATGGGCAACAACGCCTCTTCCCTCGAAGCCAGAGTAACACAGCTACTTGTTAACACTAGACGGCTCTTTTATTATAAGCGACCCGATAAGGCAGCGTATTAATCTATCCACTTGGCCCAAACTTTCTTCAACATAAGCTAAAGCAGAGCGTATCCCTTATTCGAGAGACATGATACGTTTCTGATGCTTTCGTTAACGATTGGTTTATAAAGATCGGTTAGGTTCTTATTTAAAAGAAATCAGCCATAAAGGAACGGCATGGCCGGACAGTAGTCTCCATGTGAAGGTTCGGTTATCCTAACGGTTCCAATCCTTTATGGGTTTAAACAAACAATTCTTATTACTAAAGAATCCCTCAGACGGAGTGCAATGTCTGAGATCGCATTATGATGCAATGTACTCTTCAACAGTGAGGTCGTTTCCATGGCCATACATAGCAGAGGTATAGAGTACTACAATCATTGTACCTCCTCGATATACGTACTATGTTTACATGCGTAGTGACTACTCTAGCATAGCCTAACGTCGGCCTTGTACTTCTAGTATCAATTGGGGTTTCCATTAGGAAAGAACCTCTGTCGAAATCCGTAGGGTAGGTTGCCTCACTACAACCGTTGTGCCTCTGAAAATCGCCCTATGTATCTGACAGAGGTGTCTTACCAAGGGGTGACACAGATAGTGTACTCTGAATCGGGGTTCGCGACTTCCCAATCACAGAGCCGATAACTGAAGCGACCCGTCCTAATCCATCCGGACGAAGTCCATATTGATTACAAATGATTCACAATAGTTGGTTACATCGCGAGGTACTTGACCTCTATATGATACATTTTACAAACATTGCATTCGTTTTTAAAAGAAAAACTTTCATTACATCGAAAGTTGACGGCATGCATACCATTTCATAATTTATCCAACTATAATTGACTTAATAATAATCTTGAAGAACTCGACGACTCGAATGCAACGTCTTTTGAAATATGTCATGAATGACTCCAAGTAATATCTCTAATATGAGCAAATGCACAGCGAAAGATTTCTTTCATACCTGAGAATAAACATGCTTTAAAGTGTCAACCAAAAGGTTGGTGAGTTCATTAGTTTAACATAAATAATCATTTACATCAATTAATATACCACAAGAATTTCATATCCAGTTCTCATAAATATACGTGTCATGCATAGAGACAAAAATCATTCATATAGATTGAACACCTGGTAACCGACATTAACAAGATGCATATAAGAATATCCCCTATCATACCGGGAAATCCTTCGGACAAGATATAAAACAACATCGAAGTACTAAAGCCTCAGGTACTTTGGATGGGGTTTTGTTCGGGCCCATAGATCTATCTTTAGGATTCGCGTCAATTAGGCGTGCACTAATTCTCAAAATTAGTGATGTTCCCTAATTCTTAGGCTACCAAGCTAAAAGG
The DNA here is from genome assembly GCF_046630445.1 of Rutidosis leptorrhynchoides. Taxonomy (NCBI): domain Eukaryota; kingdom Viridiplantae; phylum Streptophyta; class Magnoliopsida; order Asterales; family Asteraceae; genus Rutidosis; species Rutidosis leptorrhynchoides. Next base: position 95,584,129 of record NC_092343.1, on the reverse strand, counting down.
GGCATATTCGGCTTCGATCATTCAACCATATAATGCAGTTTTGATTACTTGTGTCTATTTCGTAAAACATTTATAAAAATTGCGCATGTATTCTCAGTCCAAAAATATAAAGGGTAAAAAGGAAAATGAAACTCACCTAATGTATTTTGTAGTAAAAATACATATGACTATATTGAACAATGCAGGGTTGGCCTCGAATTCACGAACCTATATCGTTTGTATATATATTAAAATATATAATCGTAATCGAACAAGTTTATATTTATAACTTATTAATGATGAAATTTTCATATTAATAATTTATATATATTATTATACATATTTAAATAAATAACAATATTAATATAGTTAAGTTTTGTATTATATATCTTTTTATATAAACAGTCTTTTGTTTACAAAATATAGTTATAATAATACTAGAATAGGTATAATGATAAAAATAATACTTTTAATACTACTAATAATAATAATAATGATAGTATAAATAATAGTTTTTGTGAAAATAATGATAGATTAAAAATAATGATACTTTTAGTAATAATTATATAAATTTTTAATAATAACAATCTTGTTAATGATACTCACATTAATGGAAATGATACTATTAATAATAATACTTGTGTTAATATTAATAATACTAATAATTATAAAATGATACAAGTATTAATATTAATAATAATTTATATCATTCTCATAATAGTAATAATAATAATCATAATCCTATTGATAATGGTAATACCTATATGAATAATACTAATAATTATAAGATTTTAAATAAAACTACATTTATTGATTTTGATATAGATAACAATGATAATAATAATAGTAATGAATATATAATAACAATAATCTTAATCTTAATCATAATAATAATAATAATAATAATAATAATAATAATAATAATAATAATAATAATAATAATACTTATTCTATTAATAATAACTAAGTTAATGGTAATATTTAGGATAATGATAATAATAACTACATTAAATAATAATACTAATTATTAATAATACTAATTAATAATAATAATTTCAATACTTCATAATAATAATAATAACAATAATGATAAGTGTAATAATAATAACAATAATAATCATAATAATCATAATAACAATACTACTAATAATAATAATAATAATAATAATAATAATAATAATAATAATAATAATAATAATAATAATAATAATAATAATAATAATAATAATAACAATAATATTAATACTAAATTTTTAAAAATGAGACTACCTCATATAAGCCCTTTTTAAAAAATTTGCCCCAAGCTAGGCTCGAACCCGAGACCTCTCAAACACACACAAATGCCCCTAACCCTCCATCCATTTCAATTTATCTGTTGTATTTCCCAAAAATATTTATATAAACCGTATCTTTCTGTTTCTCTTTTTATGCTTCTTCTTCACAAACCAAACGAACCATATATCAAAACCAACATCAAATTAAATTGTTTACTTGATTTAAATTGCATAATTGAAACATAAACGACCTGTTGTGATTAATAATTTATTAACAGAAACAAAAATAAAATAAAGAAAACCGCCGCAGTAACTCGATAAGAACTCAAATTCAATTTCTAAATTGTAAACGTTTTGGATCACAATTGCCACCTGAATTTGATATTACAAGGCTCCTAAAAACTTTAGAAATTATTAATTTAAATAGAAACATCAAAATAAAAACAAATTTCGTGAAGAACATAAAGTTTGACTTTTGAACTCTAACTTTGACTCCAAAATTTGTACTCGATAGAAAGAATTGAGCTATGAGACTTTGCAGATAGTTTTATTGAAAGATTCCTAACAACTTAGAATATATACATTTTGAAATTCGATTCGGATTCAAGGTTTTGCTAAAAAGTTACAATAACAGAGGTGTCGTCTGGGTTTTGATTAATTTCTGTGTAATTTTCGAATTTGCAGGAGTGATATTAATATATACAGATAGCAATCGAACATTTTAAACTAGTAAAGATGATTTAGATGTATTGCACATCGATTAGGACGTGTAACAAATTTTGACAAATATATCGGTCTGAAGAAAAAAATATATAAAAAATAAAGTTGAATTTGATTTGTAACTGATTTTGTTGCTATCTGTGATTTGATTCGATTTTGGAGACCAGAAACAAAAATAAAAATAGTATGATCACGATAAGAATTTGATTCCATGGATCGTACGTTTATTTATATATATATATATATATATATATATATATATATATATATATATATATATATATATATATATATATATATATATATATATATATATATATATATATATATATATATATATATATATATATATTAATAATTAATAATTATAATTATAATAATAATTAATATTCTAATAATATTAATAATAGAATTAGTATTATTAATATTAATGTTATCAAATAATACTAAAAATAATATTATTAATGAGAATAATAATAAATTATTTCATTTTCTAATAATTACAATGATAATGATAATAATTACTATAAAATATATAACATTAATATTATCAATAATAATAATAATTATACTAATTATAATAATACTAATATTATTAATAATAATAGTAACATTAATAATACTATATCAATTTCGTATCTATAGATTATATATTTAAGTAATATTAATAACACTAACCTTGATATTAATATTGAAAGTAATGACAATATTATTATAACAGCTATATTTTTTTTATTTGTAATTACATTTAATAATATTACAATTTTTGTACTATTATATGATAACATTTATTGTATATTTATTATTTATATATCTTACATATATTACAATGTAATAATTCTTAATAACAATTATATATGTATAATAATATCATAAATATATTTATATATATTCATGTTATTAGAACTTAATTATTTTATTTTACATTTTTAATTCTAATTAGTTAAAGTGTATTTTTATTTAATTACAAATGTTCATATTCTTATATTTATATTTATATATATATTTACATCTTTGTTTATACAAAGTTGTTCATGAATCGTCGGGAATAGTCGAAGGTCAAATGATTTCAAGAAATAGTTCAAAAATTTATGAGACTCAACATTACAGACTTTGCTTATCGTGTCGAAATCATATAGAGATAAAGTTTAAATTTGGTCGAAAATTCCTGGGTCATCATGTTACCTACCCGTTAAAGAAATTTCGTCCCGAAATTTGAGTGAGGTTGTCATGGCTAACAATATATATGATTTCATGACGAATCTGAGTTGTTAAATATAGTTTATCATTATTGAATAATATAGATAAAACGATTTAATTACTCAAAGTGTACGAATGAAGCTATCACTAAATAGTGAAATGAGTAAATGCAGATTTGACTTAACCGATAACGTAGCCACGGTTGATTTTCAGAATTCAGAGGAATTAAAGAAATCTTTGAAATCTAAATAAGATTTGATTCTTCGGGATTGAAGAGAATTAGGATCTTCTTAATTGAATGCGATGATCTGCCTTGATTACTCTGTCTGATATTTCCATTATAAATTAAGCTCTTCCGTTCTCTTATTCACACCATTCCTATACTTTCTTACTTAGTCCATACATCCAAAGATTGTGAAAATACTTAATCTCGTTCTAATCCTTGATATTTTTCTAATTATCATTTTTGTCATCCTTCTTTTCAATCTTCCACCAGATAAATCTGTTTACTTCTACTATTACCTTGGCTGATATTATTTTTAATTATACCGTGTCTTTATATTGTTATTCGTATTAATATCCACGGTTTGTAACCTCCGTGTTGTTATTGGGCTTTATATTTTCTCTTATATTTTGAATCTCTTTGCCTTTTTATTATCCTCTCGACCTCTAGTAAAGCGAGCAACGGTCCAGAATTCGTAAGTACGGAGTTTTCGAATGAACTTAATGTTCTAACCAAGAAAGAACGTAATCGTACGATTTGATTTGTCAAATTACCTGAATCACTGAGAATAGAACTATCAAGAATATATTTTCTTGATATGTTCAGAAGTTAAGCAGAATGAAAGAGTTATGTAACATGGCACATGATGACGTTATGATCTGTGAATCATCACGTCCCATTAGAAACTCAGCATGACTTACTGTAATATAATCATGTTGATCAAGTGTCATTATATTATACTAACTCATGCATCAATTTCCAACATTTCTTCAATAACATTCATATTTTAAGCTCGAAAGTTTACAGAATATAGAAACTAACAGTTTCTATATGATGTAACACTGATAGCACGAAGAGATTAATGATTTCAGATAAGAATAGTTGTGAAAATATCTTCAGAAATATGGAGGATATTTATAATGAAAGATACGATGATATCTTGGAATTTCTAATATCGAAGGATGGTGAAGAAAATTTATCCGCAAGAGTTTGGAGTCAGAAGTAAGGTATTCGCTAAAGATTTCATCAGAAACAGAATCATTAGGATTCTTAATGTACAAGTTTAGTCCTTTTGATTTGTTCAGAGACTCCTTCGTAGTTTGCTCAATCAGTTTTTCAGTTTCAAACTTTTTCTGAGCTTTGCCAACATACAATTCTTTATCATCAACTTTTTGGCTGTTGAGGTCGTTTACAGTTTTTGTTGCTTCATTCAACTTTACAAAATTCAGAGCATTAATTCGCAGACTGGGTGCTTTTCAGAATTTCAGAAGATCATAATTCTAAGAGGTAAATGTTATATGTATACATATAACTTTTGACGTAGAAACGTTGCGAGATTTCAAAATACTGATTGCTAAATCCCGATAATTGGTATGGCAATTATCGTTATAAGGTGCCGATGAGTATATGATAGGGTTACAATGAATAACTATAATGACTTTTTGGAGAGGCTAAAGTCAAAGAGTAATGAAGTTGCTGGTACATCTGCTGATAATATGATGGAATATAAAAGGTTCTCCGGTAATAATAAAAGAGCACGCATATATATCAAGATTATAATAAGGTTATTCCGAATGAAAAGTCGAAGTTGACTTGCTGGAGCTGTGATAAAATTTGCTACTTTAAAAGGAATCACCAAGTTATTTTGGGTAATAATAACACTAAAGGAATTAGCACAGATACGTGTTAAACGTTTACTCAGGTTTCGAGTGTTTTCAGGTGCATAACTATATGCATAAATCTTTCTTTCCGTAGATGAAGTGCGGTTGATTCATCCTCTCGATTGAGGTGTTTTCAAGAATCATGAAAGGTTTGAACGCAGATTGCGATTATTAAGATACAAATGAGATTTAAGATGAAATCAAGTGGCAAACTTGAAGAATTGTTTAGTTTCATATGTTATAATTAATATTTTAATTCATTTTAATTGTCCAGTGTTATTAGTCCACAGTCGATAGTCCACAGTTAACAGTTCAATAATTCATATATAGTCTAATATATAATATTCGAATTAATTAATACGTATCGTGACCAGTGTACATGTCTCAGACTCGATCACAACTCAAACTATATATATTATTGTAGAATCAACCTCAACCCTGTATAGCTAACTCCTGCATTACTGTATATAGAGTGTCTATGGTTATTCCAAATAATATATATAGATGCGTCGATATGATATGTCAAAACCTTGTAGACGTGTCCCGATATTTAAAGTGCGTAAAATAAATAGCAGGAATTAAATGACGATAAATAAAGTGCGTAAAGGAAATAACAGAAATTAAATGACAATAAATAAAATTGTGAGAATTAAATTGCGATAAAATAAATTGCGATAATTAAAATGTAATAAGGACTTAACAGTTAGCTAGGAACAGTTAGCTAGGAGTTTTGTTAGCGTGAATTCTTAACAAAATTTTCTCATAGTTAATTTGTTTGTTTCTAACAAATTTTATTTTGTCCAATGTTTTCTTCATTATGCCACTTGTTGGATTCTGATAGATCAAAATCCAAATATGAAATTGAATGAAAAGGGTTATTTTGCAGTGAACGGATACGTATATCGGTGGTTGTAAATAGGATAGTAAACGACTGTCGAATCAGATTCGAAGAACGTACAGTGCAACTTATTAATGTGGAATCTAAATATTTCTCGGGTATTACCTACCCGTTAAAATATTTTCACCATTAACAGTTTGTACAATAAAACTTTTAATTACAATCTTTATGAAAACATATATACATATATATTTTCTTCAGATGTAATCATGGATTTAATGAGTCAATGTGATATTAAACTCATCAGATTTACAGTTAGAACTAGAGTACATAATCTCTAAAACATTAGAGATTACATAATTGCCATGAAGGACGAAGATAGTTTATGTAGAACGATTCTGTCATAACCCGTCCTTAACCATAAGAACGAGTTAGATAACGTATGATTTCATTGCAAGGTATTGACCTCTATATGCGACATTTTTAAAAGAACAACTGCATTTATTTTACATTACAAACCATAACTCTTATGTTAATACAAGCTTTAGACAATATAAAGATGATTATCGTTTAGCGATAATCTTAGACTTACAAACTTTACATGTGATGATAACAATACGATTTCTAGCATATTTTACATTACAATTCCTCGGATATGCAGTTTTATTTTTGACACAAATATGCATACTCAAGATCTTGCTTAAATTCAACATGTTGCAGCGGAAGCTTTTAGTTATCACCTGAGAATAGACATGTTTAAAACGTCAACATAAAGTTGGTGAGATATAGGTTTAATGCCGGCAGCGGTATAAATATAGACCACAAGATTTCATATGTAAACATTTTAATAAAAATATTCTAAGTGGTTGAGCACTTGGTAACCATACTTAACATTTAATCACGTCGCATATTCCCTTTATTATGAAATCTTACTACACCGTACCAAGTGTAGTCACCGAAACGAAGTACTGTGCAACCGTTGAATACTGGTCGTCCAGTCCGGTTGGGGTTGTCAGGCCCGATAGATCTATCAACAGGATTCGCGTTTACAATACCGCTGTAAATAATAGTTACCAAGCTACAGGGAAGTATGCCAGTGGTACAACTCAACGTAGAATATATTTTTCAGTTACTTGTGTCCATAATGTAAAACATAAAATACATGTATTCTCATCCCGAAATACTTAGAGTTTAAAAGTGGGACTATATACTCACTTTTGCCTTGAAGATATATATTTTGACTTGGTCTCCGGTTGATATCACGAACCTATCCATATATAATATATCAATATATTTTTATTTTAAACAATCGTCACATATATATACTTATAATACTTTTTATGTCTTCTTAGTCCGTAGTTAGTAATTTAATTTTAATGGTTCATTTTTAGGTGTTTTAATAATTAAATAAAACCCCCATCGAAATAAATAAAACCCCCATCGTATTCGTATTGGTCGGGATTAATCTTAACCCACGGTACCGGTGTTGTCAAATGACGTGTTGCGTACATAAAGTACCGGTGTTGTCAAATGACGTGTTGCGTACAATCATGGGATATTATGATTAATCTTCTCGTATTGTTTACGGGTGATCCTGAAATATATAAAATTAAATTATGAGTACATATATATAAAATATCATGTTATTTTAAAAAGATGTGATTTATTTAATTTTTCTCCAATTATTTTCGTGGCTAAACTAGTCTTGGATATCCGATTTTGTTTTGGTCATAGTTTCTTCGTTACAACTCCGTTTTCGTTGGTTCAACTTGCCACTTCCTTGGATCGAGTCCTTCTTTAAGAATATGAACTGTAAATACCTTAGTTTGTATTCGAAATCATAGGTCATAGGTCAAACTTTGGTGAAACTTATGAAGTTAATCATTTTCCATCATGTAAACAACCTTAAATGATTATTTTTCTAAAAATACTTATACTTTGAGTTAAATCATGAAATTTTTATGTGTTATCATATTCATAGTAAATATCATTTTTCCATAAAATAAACCTCCAATTCAAGGTTCAAGATAGTTTTTAATTATCCAACCCAAAACAGCCCCCGGTTGCACTCCGACGTCGTAAAAACAGTTTTTAAGGTGTTCTTTGAAAAACCAAGTTATACCTTGTTAAATTAGAATATATTTATGATATATTATAGGTCTTGAAGTATTTTAAAAGTTAAGTTAGAAGGATCTATTTAGTTTGCAAACAAGTTTGAAAACATTCAAACTATGTTCTTGTTGTTAAAATTTTATACCATAAAATAAGATAGCTATATATATATGAATCGAATAAGGTTATGAACAAAGTTACTATCTCAAGTTACTTGGACCAGATTGCTGTAAAAGAGGAGTAAAAACCTAGAACCAAAAGAGTGGTGGAGTTGAATGAAAAATTGGAAGTAAACTTGTGTTCTTGGAAGGATTCTTGAAGTGTTTTTGTAAGGGTTTTCTTATGGTGATTAAGTGATGTTTTTGAAGCTAGATCTTCATGGTAACTTTGCTGAATTGATTAAGGGTTTTAAGGCTTCTAAGTATGTGTGTGTTTTGGCTAGAAAGTTGAAGTAAAATGAATCAAAATGATGATCCTTGGATACTCCTTAAAAACGTGAATCAAGGGTAGACATGGACAAAATTTCAAGTTGTAATTTTATGTAATTAGTCAAGCTATCCTCCAAATTCAATTACCTTATACCTAGGGCATGAACAAGGGCTGGTTGGTGGTGATTTGATGTGTATATACCAATAGTAAATACGTATAGAAGCTAGGTATGATACGAGTACATATACCGTAGATATACGTATAGAAATCTTGTGAAAAATGGAATGAGAATTCAAATATAGCTATCTTTTGTGAATATACTTATTTTGTTTTATGTATTTAAGTCCTTAAAAAGTGATTAAATACATTACATATACGATATATGTATAAACATTATAGGTCATAAGTATTTATGTCAAATAACGTTACGTATGGTTATCGTTTTGAAAACTTAAGTTAGTAATTTCAAAATATACTTATAACTTATTGTTATTAATACAAAATGAGATATTAAAACATTCTTAGATCATGTTAAATATGTATATATACATATATATACACAAACGTATAATTATCATATGTTATATAGTTCGTGATATCATCGGTCAAACTAGACGGTCAAACGTTGTGTAAAACTCTTTTCAAAAACATAAATCTCAACAATTTGGATTGCTTATCATGTTGGTAAGGTTTAATTTATGTAAATATTAATCTTATAAGTATAGATCAATCGTAAAAGTCCGGGTCATTACAGTACCTACCCGTTAAATAAATTTCGTCCCGAAATTTTAAAATCGTACCTATTTTGCGTCATCGAGAAACAAGTGTGGATACTTTTGTTTCATCTGATCCTCTCGTTCCCAAGTAAACTCAGGACCTCTTCGAGCATTCCAACAAACCTTAACGATCGGTATGTTGCTCTGCTTGAGCTGTTTAACTTCACGGTCCATGATTTCGATTGGTTCTTCGATGAATTGTAGTTTCTCATCGACATGGATTTCTTCAAGAGGAATGGTGAGATCTTCCTTTGCAAGACACTTCTTAAGGTTCGAGACGTGAAATGTATTATGTACTCCGGCGAGTTGTTGTGGTAACTCGAGTCGATAAGCTACCGGTCCAATGCGTTCGATAATCTTGAACGGGCCTACATATCTTGGGTTCAGTTTACCCCTTTTTCCAAAGCATATTACACCTTTCCACGGTGACACCTTTAACATAACCATGTCCCCGATCTGAAACTCTAATGGTTTTCTTCAGACATCGGCGTAGCTCTTTTGGCGACTACGGGCCGTTCTCAATCTCTCCTTGATTTGTACTATCTTTTCAGTAGTTTCATGTATGATCTCGGGACCAGTTAATTGTCGATCTCCTACTTCATTCCAACAGATAGGAGATCTACACTTCCTTCCATACAGTGCTTCGAATGGTGCAGCTTTAATGCTCGCATGATAACTATTATTATACGAGAATTCTGCTAATGGTAAATACTTATCCCATCCGTTTCCAAAATCGATCACACATGCCCTGAGCATGTCTTCAAGAGTCTGAATTGTTCTTTCACTCTGCCCGTCAGTTTGCGGATGATATGCGGTGCTCATATCTAAACGAGTTCCTAGGGCCTCTTGTAGTGATTGCCAGAACTTTGATGTAAATCTACTATCCCGATCGGATATAATGGAAATAGGTATTCCATGCCTTGAAACTATTTCCTTTATATATAATCGTAATAATTTCTCCATTCTATCTATTTCCTTTATAGGCAAGAAATGTGCAGATTTGGTAAGACGATCAACAAGTACCCAAATGGTGTCATATCCCCAGGCAGTCTTTGGTAACTTCGTGATGAAATCCATGGTAATACCATCCCATTTCCATTCTGGGATTTCTGGTTGTTGAAGTAACCCTGACGGCTTCTGGTGTTCTGCTTTGACTTTGGAACAAGTTAAACACTCCCCAACATATGTTGCAACGTCTGTCTTTAAATTAGGCCACCAATAATGTGTCTTAAGATCTTGGTACATCTTTCCAACTCCAGGATGTATCAAATATCTTGTCTTATGTGCCTCGTTCAATATCAAATTCCTTAATCCACCCAACTTCGGTACCCAAATACGATTTGCAAAATATCGAATTCCATCTTCCCGCATAACGAGTTGCTTCTCATACTTCTTCATTATTTCATTTCCTATATTTTCTTTAGTAAGTGCTTCTCGTTGAACTTCTTTGATTTGTGAGTTGAGATTCATGCGAATTTTTATGTTCATCGCTCGTGCTCGAATTGGTTCTCGTTCCTTTCTGCTTAAAGCATCGGCCACCACGTTCACTTTCCCGGGATGATAACGAATTTCACAATCATAGTCGTTTATTAACTCGACCCACCTACGTTGCCTCATGTTCAGCTGTTTCTGATCAAAAATATGTTGAAGGCTTTTATGATCAGTAAACACAGTGCATTTAACCCCATACAAGTAGTGTCTCCATATCTTCAATGCAAACACGACTGCTCCCAGTTCTAGATCATGCGTCGTATAATTCCGCTCGTGAATCTTCAATTGTCGGGATGCGTATGCAATAGCTTTCTTCCGTTGCATAAGAACGCAACCAAAACCTTGTCTTGAAGCGTCACAATATATTTCAAAATCATCGTTCCCTTCTGGTAACGATAAAATAGGCGCCGTAGTCAACTTCTTTTTCAGTAATTGAAATGCACTCTCCTGCTCAGAAGTCCATTCATATTTCTTCCCTTTTTGCGTTAACGCTGTCAACGGCTTAGCTATTCGGGAAAAATCTTGAATAAACCTTCTATAATAACCGGCTAAACCCAAAAATTGGCGTATCTGCATTGGTGTCTTAGGAGTCTCCCATTTTTCAATGGCTTCAATTTTTGCTGGATCAACCTGAATTCCTTTGCTACTAACAACGTGGCCAAGAAATTGCACTTCTTTCAACCAGAAAGCACACTTAGAAAATTTAGCGTATAGCTGTTCTTTTCTTAACAACTCTAATATCAACCTTAAATGCTGCTCATGCTCTTGCTCACTCTTGGAATAGATAAGAATATCATCAATGAAAACGATAACAAACTTATCTAGATATGGACTACAAACTCGATTCATGAGGTCCATGAATACAGCTGGCGCATTCGTCAATCCAAACGGCATGACCAAAAATTCGTAATGACCGTAGCGTGTCCGAAAAGCAGTTTTCGGTATATCTTCTTCTTTGATGCGTAGTTGATGATAGCCCGATCTTAGGTCGATTTTTGAATAAACACATGATCCTTGCAGTTGATCAAATAAGTCATCAATTCTCGGTAGTGGATACCGATTCTTGATAGTTAACTTATTTAATTCACGATAATCTATACACATCCTAAAAGATCCATCTTTCTTCTTAACAAATAAAATTGGAGCTCCCCACGGTGAAGTGCTTGGTCGTATGAATCCATGGTCCAGTAATTCTTTTAACTGACTTTGAAGTTCTTTTAATTCGGACGGTGCAACTCTATATGGCGCACGAGCCACTGGTGCAGCTCCTGGTACTAAATCTATTTGAAATTCTACAGATCTAAATGGAGGTAATCCCGGCAACTCTTCCGGAAAGACTTCAGGAAAATCTCTTGCCACAGGCACGTCATTGATGCTCTTCACTTTTTCCTTCGTTTCGACTTTATTAACATGTGCTAAGATAGCATAGCACCCTTTCTTCAAGCACTTTTGAACTTTCAAATAACTAATGAGTTTTAGCTTTGAGTTACCCTTCTCTCCATAAATCATTACTGGCGTTTTATCCTTACGAGGAATGCGAATTGCCTTCTTGGCGCACACAACTTCAGCTCCTATTTTGGACATCCAGTCCATGCCGACTATTACATCAAAACTTCCTAATTCTACGGGTATCAAATCAATCTTAAATGTTTCTCCGGCTAAATTTATTTTACAATCACGGCAAATTTTATCGGCTTTAATTAGTTTACCATTAGCTAACTCAATCATGTACTTAGCATCTAGAGGTAATGATGAACAATTCAATTTAGCGTGAAAGTCTCTACACACGTAACTTCTATCAGCACCAGTATCAAATATAATAGATGCGGATAAGTTATTAATGGTAAACGTACCCGTAACAAGCTCCGGGTCTTCACACGCCTCTCTAGCATTAATAACAAATGCTCTTCCTCGTGTAGATCCATTATTCTTCTCTGGATTCGGACACTGGCTCTTATAATGACCCTGTTTTCCACACCCATAACAAGTAATGGTAGCCAAAGCAGTTCTATTTGCATTGGTGGCAGGAGTCTTGGTACCATTTGTATTTGTAACGAGAGCCCTACAATCTTCAGCAAGATGACCCTTTCGATTACATTTGTTGCATACCACATTACAGTAGCCAGAATGATGTTTGTGGCATCGGTTACATAAAGGATTTTGTCCTTTGTAACCAAAGCTTAAACCACTACCCGCACCTTGCGTGATTTCTTGTTTCTTAAAAGATTGTTGTTGGTTACCTCGATCATAATTTCCATTCCACTTTCTTTTGTTACCTGATACCTTCACATCAGTATTGGATACTTTCTTATCCATGATGACCTGATCCATTAGCTCGTTTGCCATGGTTATAGCTTCATGAATTGTCTTAGGTTTCGATGCTGTAACATTTGCCTTGACCTTTTTGGGCAAACCATCTTTGTACATTTCAATCTTCCGTTCTTCGGTTGGAACCAATTCAGGACATAGCAAAACTAATTCCATGAATCGCTGATTGTAGTTGGTGATTTCAGTACCAATAACCTTCAGACTTCGTAATTCATCTTCCAACTTCCTAACCTCGTTCCTTGGACAATATTCGTTGATTAACATTGTTTTGAATTCTTCCCATGGAGTATCATAAGCTACATCTCCTCCTACAGCCTTCACAAAATTTTTCCACCACGTGAGTGCACTATCTTGTAAAGTGCACGATGCATACTTGGACATGTCCTTTTCAACACAACCACTGATTTTAAACACAGTCTCCATCTTTTCTATCCACCGGGTTAAACCGATCGGTCCTTCTGTTCCACTGAATGATGAGGGCTTGCAGGCTTGAAAAGTCTTGTAGGTGCATCCTACACGAGGATTTGGGTTAACTGCAGCAGCTCTTGCAGCCTCGACCCATAACATTCTATTGTTCACTCGCTGATTGATGAGTTCCTGGATTTCTTGTTCCGTCATTCGGTTCAATAGCGCCATAATCTTCAATAAGAATGAGAAAAAAAAAATAATTATTCACATGGAATATTATAGATGTAGTATGTATTTACAGTACATCGTAGCTTATTAATAATATGAACCAGTTATTATTATAAAAGCCTTTTCTTCTTATTAGCATTTTATAATTATATCTAGGGTAGTACCTACCCGTTAAAGTTCATACTTAATAGCTTAGTACGAAAATCAATTACTACCACCCAAATAATACTTAACCATGGAAAATTATTGCATTTCACACTTCACTATTTTACATATGCTTATCTTACATCGAACATTAAGCAAACCACACTAATAATATTATACAAAACATTATATGATCCCATGGTTTAATACGGCAGCGCATCGTTTGGTCTATTTTCTAGGACGTTTAGGTTCAAAGAATCGCTTAACGCTTATCCTGGCTGTCTGCCTATATTTTGGCTGTGGGACTGAAGAACTGGATGCCGGGATAGAACGAATAGGAATAGCGGGAATAGGGGTGGTAGTGTCTAGTGGAGTTGGTGCCACATCATCCTCACTAAACTCGGGATTTAAATTTTCTAATTCATTAGCCTTTCGTTTCTTTCCTAGTTCGAACTTGTCTTTTGTAATTTCCTGTATTTCTTCCTCGGTTTCACTTTCCTCCTCGGGTTCACTTTCCTCCTCGGGTTCACTTTCCTCCTCGGGTTCACTTTCCGGGTTCCCTATAGTTGGTTCATCCGGAATTTGTGAGTCTTCCCCAAAGATATTATTTTCGTCATCGGATAGGTTAATGACTGGAACACCATCTGAAGATTCTGGTTCGGAGTCGCTGAATGTGATGACAAGTTTTGAGCCCGACATCTATCACACAACAACTAACCCATTAGTACTACATAATATTTACATATAAATTTTAACCAACAATGATAAGCAATGGTTTTTAAATCAGACCCGGTCAAAGTCCAGACTTACTAATGTATCCTAACGACTTATCAGTTAGACACACTAATGCAAACCTGGTTCGCTAAGACCACCGCTCTGATACCACATGTCATAACCTGTCCTTAACCATAAGAACGAGTTAGATAACGTATGATTTCATTGTGAGGTATTGACCTCTATATGCGACATTTTTAAAAGAACAACTGCATTTATTTTACATTACAAACCATAACTCTTATGTTAATATAAGCTTTAGACAATATAAAGATGATTATCGTTTAGCGATAATCTTAGACTTACAAACTTTACATGTGATGATAACAATACGATTTCTAGCATATTTTACATTACAATTCCTCGGATATGCAGTTTTATTTTTGACACAAATATGCATACTCAAGATCTTGCTTAAATTCAACATGTTGCAGCGGAAGCTTTTAGTTATCACCTGAGAATAGACATGTTTAAAACGTCAACATAAAGTTGGTGAGATATAGGTTTAATGCCGGCAGCGGTATAAATATAGACCACAAGATTTCATATGTAAACATTTTAATAAAAATATTCTAAGTGGTTGAGCACTTGGTAACCATACTTAACATTTAATCACGTCGCATATTCCCTTTATTATGAAATCTTACTACACCGTACCAAGTGTAGTCACCGAAACGAAGTACTGTGCAACCGTTGAATACTGGTCGTCCAGTCCGGTTGGGGTTGTCAGGCCCGATAGATCTATCAACAGGATTCGCGTTTACAATACAGCTGTAAATAATAGTTACCAAGCTACAGGGAAGTATGCCAGTGGTACAACTCAACGTAGAATATATTTTTCAGTTACTTGTGTCCATAACGTAAAACATAAAATACATGTATTCTCATCCCGAAATACTTAGAGTTTAAAAGTGGGACTATATACTCACTTTTGCCTTGAAGATATATATTTTGACTTGGTCTCCGGTTGATATCACGAACCTATCCATATATAATATATCAATATATTTTTATTTTAAACAATCGTCACATATATATACTTATAATACTTTTTATGTCTTCTTAGTCCGTAGTTAGTAATTTAATTTTAATGGTTCATTTTTAGGTGTTTTAATAATTAAATAAAACCCCCATCGAAATAAATAAAACCCCCATCGTATTCGTATTGGTCGGGATTAATCTTGACCCACGGTACCGGTGTTGTCAAATGACGTGTTGCGTACATAAAGTACCGGTGTTGTCAAATGACGTGTTGCGTACAATCATGGGATCTTATGATTAATCTTCTCGTATTGTTTACGGGTGATCCTGAAATATATAAAATTAAATTATGAGTACATATATATAAAATATCATGTTATTTTAAAAAGATGTGATTTATTTAATTTTTCTCCAATTATTTTCGTGGCTAAACTAGTCTTGGATATCCGATTTTGTTTTGGTCATAGTTTCTTCGTTACAACTCCGTTTTCGTTGGTTCAACTTGCCACTTCCTTGGATCGAGTCCTTCTTTAAGAATATGAACTGTAAATACCTTAGTTTGTATTCGAAATCATAAGTCATAGGTCAAACTTTGGTGAAACTTATGAAGTTAATCATTTTCCATCATGTAAACAACCTTAAATGATTATTTTTCTAAAAATACTTATACTTTGAGTTAAATCATGAAATTTTTATGTGTTATCATATTCATAGTAAATATCATTTTTCCAGAAAATAAACCTCCAATTCAAGGTTCAAGATAGTTTTTAATTATCCAACCCAAAACAGCCCCCGGTTGCACTCCGACGTCGTAAAAACAGTTTTTAAGGTGTTCTTTGAAAAACCAAGTTATACCTTATTAAATTAGAATATACTTATGATATATTACAGGTATTGAAGTATTTTAAAAGTTAAGTTAGAAGGATCTATTTAGTTTGCAAACAAGTTTGAAAACATTCAAACTATGTTCTTGTTGTTAAAATTTTATACCATAAAATAAGATAGCTATATATATATGAATCGAATAAGGTTATGAACAAAGTTACTACCTCAAGTTACTTGGACAAGATTGCTGTAAAAGAGGAGTAAAAACCTAGAACCAAAAGAGTGGTGGAGTTGAATGAAAAATTGGAAGTAAACTTGTGTTCTTGGAAGGATTCTTGAAGTGTTTTTGTAAGGGTTTTCTTATGGTGATTAAGTGATGTTTTTGAAGCTAGATCTTCATGGTAACTTTGCTGAATTGATTAAGGGTTTTAAGGCTTCTAAGTATGTGTGTGTTTTGGCTAGAAAGTTGAAGTAAAATGAATCAAAATGATGATCCTTGGATACTCCTTAAAAACGTGAATCAAGGGTAGACATGGACAAAATTTCAAGTTGTAATTTTATGTAATTAGTCAAGCTATCCTCCAAATTCAATTACCTTATACCTAGGGCATGAACAAGGGCTGGTTGGTGGTGATTTGATGTGTATATACCAATAGTAAATACGTATAGAAGCTAGGTATGATACGAGTACATATATCGTAGATATACGTATAGAAATCTTGTGAAAAATGGAATGAGAATTCAAATATAGCTATCTTTTGTGAATATACTTATTTTGTTTTATGTATTTAAGTCCTTAAAAAGTGATTAAATACATTACATATACGATATATGTATAAACATTATAGGTCATAAGTATTTATGTCAAATAACGTTACGTATGGTTATCGTTTTGAAAACTTAAGTTAGTAATTTCAAAATATACTTATAACTTATTGTTATTAATACAAAATGAGATATTAAAACATTCTTAGATCATGTTAAATATGTATATATACATATATATACACAAACGTATAATTATCATATGTTATATAGTTCGTGATATCATCGGTCAAACTAGACGGTCAAACGTTGTGTAAAACTCTTTTCAAAAACATAAATCTCAACAATTTGGATTGCTTATCATGTTGGTAAGGTTTAATTTATGTAAATATTAATCTTATAAGTATAGATCAATCGTAAAAGTCCGGGTCATTACAGATTCGTAGAACGATGATTATGCTCGAGATACATAATGAGACGTTGAGGCGTGTGATGTTGCAACTTGAGTTGTTGGTGGTACTGGTATTGATGTTGATGATATCGTTAGTGCCGGTGACGTTACTGAAGCTGGTAAGTTTTGCACCATGTTCTCCAAATTGGTTACTTGAGCGCGAAGTTCGTTGACTTCTTTTATTATTTCGGGATGATTGTCGGTCGGAACGAGCGAATGAATAAGGTTTAGAATCTGAGATAGTATGTAATCATGACGAGATATTCAGGAAATGAGGGTGAGAATGGTATTTCGGATGGGTTCGCCGGTAAGTGCTTCAGGTTCTTCGCCAAGAGGTGAATTTGGTTGATGGAAAAGATCATCTTCTTTTTGTCTCCAATGGTTAAGTCGACTATGAACCCATCAGATGAATTGGGGATGAATGATTGGTTGATTCATTCTAGTGACGCATGCTTTCGGAGCTCAGGTGGATATCCATATGGGAATAGCTGTCAGAATAACTATCGGAATAGCTATCGGAATCCGAGGGACTCGAACTGGTTGAGGGATTCATCTCGTACGATCAGATGAAGGATATTTTTTTTTTATATGAAATGATTTTCGAATATTGGATGGTATTCTAACTACATAGGATATCTATATATATAGTACTAAAGATTTCGTAGACTACGGAGGAATTTACGGCATATGTCAGACAAGTCTACAGCAACAGATGCGCTAAGATATGAATTATCAGATACGCTAAGATATGAATTTTGTCTATACACTATTCATGCAGTCAATGCAGTAAAACGTGTCTAGACTAAGAATGATAAGCAGGTAATTTCCTAAGGATGATAAGCAGATGCTTTCCGACTAGAAATGATAAGCAAAACTTTTGACATGCAGAAACGGTCGAAGTCCAGACTCACTAATGCATCTAAACAACTATCAGTTAGACACACTAATGCAAGACCTGGTTCACTAAGACCATCGCTCTGATACCAACTGAAGCAACCCGTCCTAATCCATCTGGACGAAGTCCATATCGATTACAAATGATTCACAATAGTTGGTTACATCGCGAGGTACTTGACCTCTATATGATACATTTTACAAACATTACATTCGTTTTTAAAAGACAAACTTTCATTACATCGAAATTTGACGGCATGCATACCATTTAATAATTTATCCAACTATAATTGACTTAATACTAATCTTGAAGAATTCAACAACTCGAATGCAACGTCTTTTGAAATATGTCATGAATGACTCCAAGTAATATCTCTAATATGAGCAAATGAACAGCGGAAGATTTCTTTCATACCTGAGAATAAACATGCTTTAAAGTGTCAACCAAAAGGTTGGTGAGTTCATTAGTTTAACATAAATAATCATTTCCATCAATTAATAGACCACAAGAATTTCATATCCAGTTCTCATAAATATACGTCCCATGCATAGAGACAAAAATCATTCAAATGGATTGAACACCTGGTAACCGACATTAACAAGATGCATATAAGAATATCCCCTATCATTCCGGGAAATCCTTCGGACATGATATAAAACAACATCGAAGTACTAAAGCATCCGGTACTTTGAATGGGGTTCGTCGGGCCCATAGATGTATCTTTAGGATTCGCGTCAATTAGGCGTGCACTAATTCTCAAAATTAGTGATGTTCCCTAATTCTTAGTCTACCAAGCTAAAAGGGGCATATTCGGCTTCGATCATTCAACCATATAATGCAGTTTCGATTACTTGTGTCTATTTCGTAAAACATTTATAAAAATTGCGCATGTATTCTCAGCTCAAAAATATAAAGTGTAAAAAGGAAAATGAAACTCACCTAATGTATTTTGTAGTAAAAATACATATGACTATATTGAACAATGCAGGGTTGGCCTCAGATTCACGAACCTATATCATTTGTATATATATTAAAATATATAATCGTAATCGAACAAGTTTATATTTATAACTTATTAATGATGAAATTTTCATATTAATAATTTATATATATTATTTTACATATTTAAATAAATAACAATATTAATATAGCTAAGTTTTGTATTATATATCTTTTTATATAAACAGTCTTTTGTTTACAAAATATAATTATAATAATACTAGAATAGGTATAATGATAAAAATAATACTTTTAATACTACTAATAATAATAATAATGATAGTATAAATAATAGTTTTTGTGAAAATAATGATAGATTAAAAATAATGATACTTTTAGTAACAATTATATAAATTTTTAATAATAACAATCTTGTTAATGATACTTACATTAATGGAAATGATACTATTAATAATAATACTTGTGTTAATATTAATAATACTAATAATTATAACATGATACAAGTATTAATATTAATAATAATTTATATCATTCTCATAATAGTAATAATAATAATCATAATCCTATTGATAATGGTAATACCTATATGGATAATACTAATAATTATAAGATTTTAAATAAAACTACATTTATTGGTTTTGATATAGATAACAATGATAATAATAATAGTAATGAATATATAATAACAATAATCTTAATCTTAATCATAATAATAATAATAATAATAATAATAATAATAATAATAATAATAATAATAATAATAATAATAATAATAATAATAATAATAATAATAATAATAATACTTATTCTATTAATAATAACTAAGTTAATGGTAATATTTAGGATAATGATAATAATAACTACATTAAATAATAATAATAATTATTAATAATACTAATTAATAATAATAATTTCAATACTTCATAATAATAATAATAACAATAATGATAAGTGTAATAAGAATAACAATAATAATAATAATCATAATCATAATAACAATAATAATAATAATAATAATAATAATAATAATAATAATAATAATAATAATAATAATAATAATAATAATAATAATAATAATAATAATAATAATAATAATAATAATAATAATAATAATAATAATCATAATAATAATAATATTAATAATAATAATAACAATAATATTAATACAAAATTTTTAAAAATGAGACTACCTCATATAAGCCCTTTTTAAAAAATTTGCCCCAAGCTAGGCTCGAACCCGAGACCTCTTGAACACACACAAATGCCCATAACCCTCCATCCATTTCAATTTATCTGTTGTATTTCCCAAAAATATTTATATAAGCCGTATCTTTCTGTTTCTCTTTTTATGCTTCTTCTTCACAAACCAAACGAACCATATATCAAACCAACATCAAATTAAATTGTTTACTTGATTTAAATTGCATAATTGAAACATAAACGACCTTTTGTGATTAATAATTTATTAACAGAAACAAAAATAAAATAAAGAAAACCGCTGCAGTAACTCGATAAGAACTCAAATTCAATTTCTAAATTGTAAACGTTTTGGATCACAATTGCCACCTGAATTTGATATTACAAGGCTCCTAAAAACTTTAGAAATTATTAATTTTAACAGAAACATCAAAATAAAAACTAATTTCATGAAGAACATAAAGTTTGACTTTTGAACTATAACTTTGACTCCAAAATTTGTACTCGATAGAAAGAATTGAGCTATGAGACTTTGCAGATAGTTTTATTGAAAGATTCCTAAAAACTTAGAATATATACATTTTGAAATTCGATTCGGATTCAAGGTTTTGCTAAAAAGTTACAATAACAGAGGTGTCGTCTGGGTTTTGATTAATTTCTGTGTAATTTTCGAATTTGCAGGAGTGATATTAATATATACAGATAGCAATCGAACATTTTAAACTAGTAAAGATGATTTGGATGTATTGCACATCGATTAGGACGTGTAACAAATTTTGACAAATATATCGGTCAGAAGAAAAAAATATATAAAAAATAAAGTTGAATTTGATTTGTAACTGATTTTGTTGCTATCTGTGATTTGATTCGATTTTGGAGACCAGACACAAAAATAAAAATAGTATGATCACGATAAGAATTTGATTCCATGGATCGTACGTTTGTTTATATATATATATATATATATATATATATATATATATATATATATATATATATATATATATATATATATATATATATATATATATATATATATATATATATTAATAATTAATAATTATAATTATAATAATAATTAATATTCTAATAATATTAATAATAGAATTAGTATTATTAATATTAATGTTATCAAATAATACTAAAAATAATATTATTAATGAGAATAATAATAAATTATTTCATTTTCTAATAATTACAATGATATTGATAATAATTACTATAAAATATATAACATTAATACTATCAATAATAATAACACTAATTATAATAATACTAATATTATTAATAATAATAGTAACATTAATAATACTATATCAATTTCGTATCTATAGATTATATATTTAAGTAATATTAATAACACTAACCTTGATATTAATATTGAAAGTAATGACAATAATATTATAACAGCTATATTTTTTTTTTTTTGTAATTACATTTAATAATATTACAATTTTTGTATTATTATATGATAACATTTATTGTATATTTATTATTTATATATCTTACATATATTACAATGTAATAATTCTTAATAACAATTATATATGTATAATAATATCATAAAAATATTTATATATATTCATTTTATTAGAACTTAATTATTTTATTTTACATTTTTAATTCTAATTAGTTAAAGTGTATTTTTATTTATTTACAAATGTTCATATTCTTATAATTATATATATATATATATATATATATATATATATATATATATATATATATATATATATATATATATATATATATATATATATATATATATATATATATATATATATATATATTTACATCTTTGTTGATACAAAGTTGTTCGTGAATCGTCGGGAATAGTCGAAGGTCAAATGATTTCAAGAAATAGTTCAAAAATTTATGAGACTCAACATTACAGACTTTGCTTATCGTGTTGAAATCATATAGAGATAAAGTTTAAATTTGGTCGGAAATTCCCGGGTCGTCACAATAACCACGTTCTATTAGTCAAAAAAGCGATTGAGTTTAATCATAATCGGAAAGCATCTCAACAGTATCTCACTACACAATTTATAAATATATGGGCAGCGTAACAACTACATCATAGCATGCACAAAATATAACTACTCGCTAATCATGGCATTAATATCATCTATCTAAGTAAATAAAGACATTATAACAAGATAGAGTAAAGATAATAGTACCAGTATATTAATCGAGTTCCGAAAGTACAAAAGTGACAACTCCGACTCTAGACAGCTTCTTAGTACAATCTTCGACGTTCGCCTCCGGTACTTAATTTTCTGCCCTGAGGTGAGAATGCCTCGAAAGACTATTCCCGAACTAGACTAGCAAACTAAACTAAATTTGAGATTGAATTGAAGAGTGGAGAGTGGAGAGTGTGTTTGAAATGGAGACAATTGTCACGACCCTACTTTTTTCGTTATCTTTTACCGTTTATTATTTATCGTACGTTAATTCTTATTCGTGCCACGTCATTTCCATGACCTATATTATTATTTTTGTAATAATATATTAATTATGAGGTATTCTATGAATATTTGTATTCGTATTTAAAATTATACGTTTCTACGTGTCGTGGATTTCTATCCGGCGAATCTTTTCGGTTTTCAAACCAACGGTCAGACTTTTGAGATTTTTGAATCCCAATTATTTTAAATATGATATTTTTATGTCATATGTTAATATATAGAGTTTATATATTTTATTTGTCGCGTGTGTGCTATCCCTCCGAATATTTAATCGCGTAGCGGTGTTTTGCGTTTCGGGTTTCGTTTGGGCATTCGGGTTAAAAGCAATTCATCATTTATCAAAATGGCCCACTAATTGGCCCACCCCATGCAATATTCGGCCGAACTTGGCCATGTACCCACACCATTTCTCATTTTGGCCTTTTATTTCTCATTAGTATTTTTCCATATCAAAAAGTCAAACCTAGAACCTCTCCTTACTTTTTTTTTCTCTCATTTTCTTCCTCCCTTTTCTTGTTGGCCATCACCTACCACCACTCTCACCATCATCATCATCAATTAAAATATAGCTTGGCTCAATTGATTGTTTGCATAAATGGATTCCTCTCGTTCTCCTCTATGCGTTCATATCACTTGATTCTCGATTAGGGTATAAACACTAACCCTAGATTTTTGATTTTTATTTAATTTTTTGGTTTTTAACGTTATTATGATTATATAGTACATGTGTATTGTTGGATTGATGATTGTATGCGTAGAAATGCTCGTTATTGTATGTTTTCGGTTTGATTGATTTCGGACAGCGGACTTTTTATTGATTTCTGTACACTTGGCTGTTGTTTATGATAAAATAAAGTATTTAGATGAGTTCCTCTCATCAAGACAATAATTTTGGACTTTGGATTCAGGTTAATTCGAGTCCCGGATCAAAAGTTATGCTTAATTTGGTGTTTTCATGAAACTAAAATATAAAAACGAATGTTTTCAGTTTTAGTCCAACTTTGTGACCATTTTTGGAGACTTTAGGGTGTACTAGTGTGTTAGAATTGATGATGGAATGAACATTCATGTTCGGGTCATCGAAATCCGAGCCACGGATTACCCGGAATGACTAAAACACGATTTTGAACGGATTAAAGTTCCAAGTTAATTCATGGCTGTAGGTCACGACTTAGAGACTGATTTTGGGGTGTTCTTGAGTACACTAATGTGTCGAGTGGTTTGCTTAGGCGAGGATATATATAAGACTCGCTGAAAACCGACACCCGGGGCTCAAGTTATGACCAGATGAACGTTTAATTAAACTTATGGTTATAAAATTTGAACTTATGATATATATAATGATTTTCATTGTTATTAAATTACTTATGATATAAAAGTAATTAAATTTAATTAAGACTTATGATATATATTAATTATATCATTTATTAATTACATTATGATTTAATTATACTTTTATTAAACTTATGATTAATAATACTTTTATTATTAATAAAAAATACTTATGGTAAGTATTAAACTTATGTTATGAGATTTCTACATTAAGACTTATAATAAAGAATAAATAATTATTTAATTATTATAAGACATTATTATTATTTAATTATAATTTAATTATTTAAATACTTATGGTTTAATAATTATAATTAAATACTTATGATATGATTAATAATTCATCATTAATTAATAATACTTATGATATGATTAAAAATCTATTATTAATTAATAATACTTATGTTATGATTAATATTTAATTAATTAATTAAATACTTATGTTATATTAATTATATCATTTAAACTTATGTTAACTTATTAGTTCAATTTAATTTAATTAAACTTATGATATGACATGATTATACTTTAAATAACCTTATAACTTATATTATTAATATATTATACACTTTAAAATTCAAGGTTGACTAAGCTTAACCAAGGTTGACTTTTGAGTTGACTTTCGGTTGACTTTGACTTTCAGTTGACTTTTGTTGACTTTCTAATTAAGGAAACTTTCCTAAGTTAAAAACTTTCCAAATATAGCAAGTTTCTAAAAATAGAAACTTTCAAAAAATAGAAACTTTCCAAAAAATAGAAACTTTCCAAAAAAAAACTTTCCAAAAATGAAAACCTGCTAAAAATAGAAACTTTCTAAAATAGAAAGTACGTGTTCTACGCTGTCTTGATCATACCGAAACATACTGAGTGTTGTTCTATGCCTATTTGCAACAAGTATTATAGCTATCACACTAAGACTTGACCTAAGTTAGTTATTTATATCGACCTGATTTATTTATAGGTCGGCGTTGTGGTCATTCTGGATCACTTTACCATTTGCTGTTCGCATTTCTGTGTTGTTGCTTCGTTTACATTAATGTGAGTTATAGTCCCATTTTTCTATTTTATATCTTTTGGGATGAGAATACATGTATTTTATTTTTCATATTGGACACAAATGGTAGTTGGTTTAAATTATTCATTGTGAGTCGAACAAAAATATTTCACAATCTGGTAATTGTAATCACTGGTTTCTACTGGTGAACGCAAATCCTATGGATAGATCTATCGGGTTTGATAACCCCATTTCGTGCTAATCGCACTAGCATTTATAGACGAAATGTATTAGTACTTCGTAATTATTTGAAGATACACCTGTTCAGTGTATATTGTGTTTGGTAAGGGTGAAATTGGTTAAGTGGTTACCAGATGGCTCACGGGTTAATGGAATAATGTTTTATATGTTTTCGAGCATTTAATTTTGTGGTCCAAAAGGAGTCTTTATGTTTTCAAACATAAATTTTTATGGTTTAAATTAAATATTGTTTGCAATATTAAACCTATAATTCCCTCAATATTTTTGTTGACAGTTACTCGCATGTTTTATTCTCAGGTTCATGATTGATTGCTTTCGCTGTGCTTAGAGAGTCTGCATATTTATGATGGCAGCTTTTGTTAAACATTAACTTGCATTCTATTTTGATACATTAAATTATAGGTGTTTGTTGACTTTGTTATGGTCAACCTTTGATTAAGAATTCATGTATGGTTTTTCTAAACTTACATATTTTGGTGGGTTTCCTTTATAGGAAATCATTTTTAAATAAAGAATGCAAGGTTATTTATCAAAGTCATATAGAGTTATGATCAAGCTGTGGGACCAAGATAACGATGGTCGTCAAGTGTACTTTGACGGGTCGTTAAAACAATTGAACTTTATTTATACTAAATCCTGGCCTGGTAGGCCGTCTATGGCAGACCGTCCAATTTGATGGCAGGTCGTCCAATTGGTGGTTGGCCATCCAATAAGCCCGTTTAATTACTGTTGGGCCGTCCAATCTGATGGATGTCCATTTAATTAGCCCGTTTTTATGGCAGGCCATTTTCAATCAGGCAGACCGTCCATGGCAGGCCGTTTTTTTAGTGTCTTCTGATATTTTGCCATTTTCGCTCTAGATTCTTTGTTTTAAGTCCGTTTTCGCTAATTCTTTTTGCATTGCCTTCATAATTACCAAATGTACTAATCTAAGCAAATGGATGCGTATTTTGGCAATAAAGTAGATTACTTTATTAAATATGGGCCTGATACCGGGGGTAAAAACGTGACTTTTTAGCCAATATCAATGATGATGATGATGATTACGGTGATATGTGATGATGATGATAACGGCTTAATTTAACGATGACGAGGATGATGATCACGATGATGATGACGATGATGATGATGACTTAATTTAACGATGATGATGATGATGACGATGATGGCGATGATTACAGTGATATGTGACGATGATGATAACGACTTAATTTAACGATGACGAGGATGATGATGACAAAGATGATGACGATGATGATAACGGCTTAATTTAACGATGATGATGATGACGATAATGATGATGATGATGATGATGACGATGATGATAACGGCTTAATTTAACGATGATGATGATGATGATGATTATGACGATGATGATGACGATGATGATAACAGCTTAATTTAATCTAACGATGACAAGGATGATGATGATGATGACCATGACCATGATGATGATGACGATTATATATAGACGACTTTTTTATATACGTAAATATATATATATATATATATATATATATATATATATATATATATATATATATATATATATATATATATATATATATATATATATATATATATATATATATATATATATATAACAAAATAAAATATTTAATTTAATGAATAAATATTAAGAATAAAATATATATTTATATAACAAAATAAAATATTTAATGGTATTAAAAAAAAGTTAAAAATCTGAGACTATTAGTGGCGATGCTCGCCGCAATTGCAATCCCACCAACTTTTTCACGAAAAGTCAAAATTCCCTCTCAGAAAATTTAATGTACCGCCAAAAAACAATTGCGGTGATGCTTTAGTATTAGCAGCGAGCATCGCTGCAAATGGTACCTGGGGAAATTAAAACAGTCTGATGGGTTTCACTCTACCATTTCATTCCAAACATAAACCCACACCACCTCCGGCAATTTTCGGTTTCTTACACCAATTTCCGGTCAATTCCACCTTATATCTTCAAGAATCCTTCATCAACGTTAGTAATTTACTCCTCTTTTCTTGATTTTTCTTGTTTGCAAGCTTTAATCTTTATTTGTCACCAATTTTCGAATTTATGCAATTTGTTGTTAAATTGGCTACAATTACTTCTTTAAACTTGTTTCTCTTGTTAGATTACACTACAATTTTGATTTATGTTGTTAGGGTTCATAATTTTAGTTAGAAGGTTGTTAGTTAGTGTTGATAATTAGGGGTTTGTACTCAATTAGTTGTTATTGTTGATAATTTTCTTAGATGCTTGTTACTTTGATAGTGTTAATTTTGATTTTTGTTAGTTAAGTCAATGTTAATGAGTTAATTATTAGTTAGTAACTTGTAATTTAGGTTAACAACTTGATAATTAGAAACTTATAATTTAGTTAATACTTCTTAGTTAGTAACTTAATATAGTTAGAAACTTGTAAGTTAGTAACTTAATTTAGTTAGAAACTTATAAGTTAGTTAATACTTGTTATTTAGTAACTTAATTTAGTTAGAAACTTGTAAGTTAGTAACTTAATTTAGTTAGTATGTTACTTTGGTAAATTAATGTTTATGTTTATATTAGTTTAGTAAGTTAATGTTTATGTTTATATTTATGTTTAATTATGTTAGTTTAGTAAGTTAATGTTTATGTTTATGTTAGTTTAGTAAGTTAATGTTTATGTTTATGTTAGTTTAGTTGTAAGTTTAATGATAAATTGTTTATGGATTGTGTATACTTTGTATGATGTTAGTTTAGGTATGTTAATTATTCCCGTCATAAACCGTAGGTCACCCGTCCGGAATTAATTTAGAAATTAATTCCGGATTGTCCCCGTTTTGGGACTACTTTTTGAATGTGTGGTCTCTGTTAGGTTATGAGTATGTGTATTTGATTTACTATAAGAAATATTCGGTAACATATTCCTTTTGCCCTGCTAATATGTGTTTCATACACTTATTTGGGGGCTAAGGGGAAATGCTGTGAAATTTTTCTTAAATAGTAAATCATTTATACGCATTCGTATGTGAAACACGTTTTCAAAAAGTGGGTTAGGCAGCCAACCTTCTACACTTCACTTACCTTAGTTTAATATTTTACATAGTTAAAGTTTGATTGTGATTGACTATTAAATAATTTGTTGACTTAATATATATGTGATTTGTATATGCATGTTTATGTAATTTGTTATTTGTAATTTTGTGAAAGGACCCGTTCATATTATAAATGATTCACAATAGTTGATTACATCGCGAGGTATTTGACCTCTATATGATACATTTTACAAACATTGCATTCGTTTTTAAAAGACAAACTTTCTTTACATCTAAAGTTGACGGCATGCATATCATTTCATAATACATCCAACTATAATTGACTTAATAATAATCTTGATGAACTCAATGACTCGAATGCAACGTCTTTCGAAATATGCCATGAATTACTCCAAGTAATATCCTTAAAATGAGCTAATGCACAGCGAAAGATTTCTTTAATATCTGAGAATAAACATGCTTTAAAGTATCAACCAAAAGGTTGGTGAGTTCATTAGTTTATCATAATCCATCAATTCCATAATTTTAATAGACCACAAGATTTCATCTTTCATAAACAATCTTACACTCGCAAGTGTATAAAAATCATTCCTATGATGAACACCTGGTAACCGATATTAACATAATGCATATAGAATATTCCTCGCATACTCGCAAGTATGCCATATATCGGCAATCGCAATCACCATTTAATCGAAGTACTAAAGCATTCCAAATTCCAGAATGGGGTTTGTTAGGCCCATAGATCTATCTTTATGATTCGCGTCAATTAGGGCCATTTCCCTAATTCTTAGGTTACTAGACTTGAAGGGGCAATATTCGGTATAGTAATCCAACCATAGAATGTAATTTCGATTACTTGTGTCTATTTTGTAAAATATTTATAAAAGCAGCTCATGTATTCTCAGTCTCAAAAATATATATTGCAAAAGCATTTAAAAATGGAGCAAATGAAACTCACAATACTGTATTTTATAGTAAAAATACATATGACGTCATTGAACAAGTGCAAGGTTGGCCTTGGATTCACGAACCTATATTAATTATATATATTTATATGTTTGATCAATATCTGTCTAACAATTTAGGTCAAGTCGTAGTGTATCACAATCCTAATGCTCGAGACTAAATATGCAAAAGTCAACAAAAGTCATCTTGACTAAAATGTCTTCCAAAATTTATACATGATTATTATATAGTTTAAATATAGTCGTTTTATATATTTAAATATTTTTAACAGATTTTATTAAAGTAAATAATATAGTTCTTTTATTAATAAATAAAATTTTATATTAAAATTTATATAATAAAAATATACTTTTATATATCTTAAGTAATAAAATTTATAAAGTTCATTTAATATCATAAAAATAATATGATAGGTATTATTAATGTAATTATATTATACATAGTAAAAAATCTTTGTATCACATATTTATTTGATAAAATAATATTGATAATAATAATAAGTAAAAGTTGTATTATTTTGTAATAATTATTATTATTCTACTAATAAAAATAACAATAATTATATTTTCTAAAAATGATAAAATAATAATTTTTATTAATAATAGTTCTAAAATGATAATAATAATAATAATAATAATAATAATAATAATAATAATAATAATAATAATAATAATAATAATAATAATAATAATGTTTTATATTTACAATGATATTTTTATTAAAAATAATAATTTTAGTAAAAATGATATTTTTAATATTAATAATACTTTTAATAATAATAATAATAAAGTAATGAAAAATGATATTTTTTATTTAAATTAATATCTTACAATAGCTTAATTTCATCATGATACGCATACTCATTATTTCCTAATCGCTTCGTTTAATAGCTTTTAGTCGTCTTTTATATCGCGTTCATATTAATAATAATAATAGTAATCATAATAATTAGATGTTACTAATATTAGTTTTAATTATAATAATACTAATAATAATAATATTAATGATAATACTAGTAACTATTTGAATGATAATAATAATAATAATACTAATTATAACCTTAACGATAATAACGATAATAATAATAATAAAAATAACAATAATATCTTTTATTAATAACGACAATGATAATAATAATAATAATAATAATAATAATAATAATAATAATAATAATAATAATAATAATAATAATAATAATAATAATAATAATAATAATAATAATAATAATAATAAGATTATAACGACGATAATAATAATTATTTTTACAAAAATTCAATTGACTATAACTTCTAAACCGTTCATCGAAACCATTCGATATCTAAATGAAAAGTTCTCAATTTTTTGCTAGCTTTCCAACGACATACATATCATATACCTTATCTTAATAGCATATGTATTTAATTCAAGATTCGACATAACCTATCTAACGACAATAATGAACGTATAAGCATGCATAATCCTATATACTCGAGCACTAGTCAGGGATAGACTAATAATATATAAAAGTTAAGTTATGAGGGCTCACGTATCAATATTGAGATTCAATATTGCAGGAAAAGTACGTAGACGCAACGGGGATGATAAACACTAGTTTGACTCACGAGCAATACTCCCGAATCATACCCATAATCTCCATAGCTATAACCCATAATTTCCTTAGCACTTCGTCGTAATATTTTATGTATACTAATAATATCTTGAAATAATACGGAGTAAATATATATATATGTAAATCGATTGAGAGAGTTTAGAGAAAAAAAAATTCAAGTTTCTATGAAATAATGAAACCTATTGAATTCTATTTATAATAGATTTTTGAATTATTAAAGTGAATTATTAAAGTATGAATCATTAAAGTGAAATATTAAAGTATGAATTATTAAAGTGAATTATTAAAGTGTAAATTATTAAAGTGAATTATTAAAGTATGAATTATTAAAGTGAATTATTAAAGTATGAATTATTAAAGTGAATTATTAAAGTTAAAGTAAAGTAAAAATAAAGTAAAGGTAAAGTTTAAGTATAGTAAAAGTATAAAACTATGTACGTATAATATGCGTATAAATATATATAATATTAATTTAAATTGTTATATATATTTAATAAAATAAAATATAAATATCGTTATCTTTATCATACTGGTTAAGTAATGAGTTATCAAAAGTGGTTCTAGATATTTATAAAAGTTATATACGTTTTAATAATAAAGTTCTTTTTAAACTGAAAACGTTTTTGTACGTTTGAAACTAAATCAAATAAATATGATAATTTTGTTTTCCAAAGCTAAATATATTTAAGAATCATTTTGTTTAAAGGTTAAAATAATGGAAATCGTTATATCATAAAACGTTTTAGAAAAGTAGAATCATATATATTCATAATAGGTTTCAAGTTTTTAAATTACAGTATGTTGGTGAAGTATGGGATAAAGTCCAAAGGTTAAATAAACGTATGAAATCATCTTAATGAAAAATGTCGAGTTACATAACTTGTCGATATCCAACATCTAAGTTATTTACACTCCACGTTCTTACTTATAAATCACTTTACTATTTTCTGAATGGTGTCAAAAAGAATAGATTTCTTAAATCACAGTGGACCTCATAATATGGGCCCGTAATCATATCACAATGTATCTGATAAATCAATCATTTGATATTATCTTCTAATTCCTTTGATAAACATATTGAAACAAATACGTTCGTGTAAAGTATTATACGTTTAATACTTTATTAATATTCTCAAGTTATAATATATATATATATATATATATATATATATATATATATATATATATATATATATATATATATATATATATATATATATAACGGTTCGTGAATCGTCGGAATTTAGTCGAGGTTATAATGAATGTATGAACACAATTTAAAATTCTTGAGATTTAACTTAACAAACTTTGCTTATCATGTCGGAATAATATAAAGATAAAGTTTAAATTTGGTTAGAAATTTCAAGGTTGTCACAGTACCTACCCGTTAAAAAAATTTCATCCCGAAATTTGAATGGGATGGTCATTGCTGATAATAAGTATGTTTTCATGAAGTACACGAGTTGGAAATTAGAGTTTTATTATCATCAAGTAATATAGATAAAGCAATTTGATTTTTTGAAGAGTACGAGTGAAGTTATCACAAAAGAATGAAATGAGTAAATGAACGTTCTTTTTAACCAATGACATAGTCACGGTTAATTTCCGAAATTCAAGGAATTTAGAGAAAATCTTCGTAATAAGATTTGGTTCTTCGATAATTAAAGAAATTAGGATCTTCTTTGGTTAAATATGATGATTTGTTTCGATTTCTCTGTCTACTATTTCACTATAAATCTACTCCCTTCGTTTCCTTATTTCCACAACTCATACCTTCTATTCTTTCTCCCTCGACTCATATTTTAAAGTATTCGTCAATATGCTCCATCCCGTTCTGATCCTTGATATACTCCTAACTTTCATATCTGTCATTCTTCTTTTGCATCTACCACCGGAGGATTTTATTTACTTTACTATTACCTTGGGTTATAGTATTTTTAATTCTCATGTGCCTTTAAGTTGCAATACGTATTGATATGCACGGTTTGTAATTTACGTGTTGTTGTCGAGCTTTATATTTTCTTTTATATTCAAGGGTTCCATACTTTTATCTCCTCTTCCTGACTTCAAGTCAAGCGAATAACGGTCCAGAATTCGTAGGTATGGATTTCGAAATGAACATAGTTAATGTTCTAAGAAATGAACGGTAATAGCACGATCTTGATTTGTCAAATTATCAGAATACCTCGAAAAAGACCGAATCACCAAGAAAAATATTTTCTTGATATGTTTAGAGGTTAAGTAGAATACAAGAGTCGTGTAATATGTCACATGATGATGTTATGATCTGTGAATCATCACGTTCCATTTAAAAACTCAGCATGACTTACTGTAATATAATCATGTTGATCAAGTGTCATTATATTATACTAACTCATGCTTCAGTTTCCAACACTACTTCAAAACATTCATACTTTATACTCGAAGGGTTCAGAATTTAGAAACTAAAATAGTTTCCTTTATGATGTGATATAGATAACGTGAGGGGATAAATGATTTCAAATAAGAATGGTTATGAAAATATCTTTAGAAATATGGAGGATATTTATAACGGAAGATACGATGATATCTTAGAATATTTAACATAAGAGGATGATGAAGAATATTGTCCGCAGGGGTTTTAGAGCAAGGAGCAAGGTATTTGTTAAGGATTTCAGTAGACACTGAATCATTTGGATTCTTTGAAGGTAGATTTCATCCTTGTGATTTGTCCACAGCCTCCTTCATACTTTGCTCAATCCGTTTTCCAGTTCCAAACCTTCTCATTTTCTGAGCTTTGCCAACCCACTATTCTTTATCATCAAACTTTTTACTGTTAAGGTCATTTACAGTTCTTGCTACTTCATCAGCATTTTTCAAAATTTCGAGAACTAGTTCGCAGTTTAGGGTGTTTTTTAGAAACTTCACATTCGCAGTATGTAAGTCCAGGAGATAGACGTTATATGTATAACTGTTGGCGTCGACATGCTGCGAGATTTTAAAATACTGATTGCTAATTCCTAATGATTCATATGGAAATTCTCATTACAAGATACAGATAGGTAAATGATGGGGTTTTGATAATTATAATGATTTTTCGGAAAATCAAAAATCAGTGAAGTTGTTGGTAAGTTTATTGCTAATGTGATGGAGCATAAATGGTGAAGCGACCCGTCCTAATCCATAAGGACGAATACAATAACATATGATTACATCGCAAGGTATTTGACCTCTATATGATACATTTTACAAACATTGCATTCGTTTTTGAAAGACTAACTTTCATTACATCGAAAGTTGACAGCATGCGTACCATATTCTCCAAATTGATTACTCGAGCGCGAAGTTCGTTGACTTCTTCTATTATTCCGGGATGATTGTCGGTCAGAACGAGCGGATGAATAAGGTTTAAAATTATGGATAGAATACAATCGTGACGAGCTCCCCTGGAAATGAGGCTGAAAATGGTGTTTCAGATAAGTTCGCCGGTAAGTGTTTCAGGTTCTTCGCCAAGAGGGAAAGTCGGTGGATGGAAAGGATCGCCTTCTTTCTGTCTCCAATGTTTAAGTAGACTACGAACTCATCCCCAATTCATCCAGAACTGAAGATGACTAATTAGTTGATTCATTCCGGTGACGCTGCTTTCGGAGCTTAGGTGAACATCTATGTCGGAATAGCCGACGGATTCCGAAGAACTTGAACTAGTGGCGAATTCCATTTCGTACGATTGAGTAAAGGGTTTTTCGATATGAAATGATTTTCGAATATTAGATGATATTCTAACTACACAGAATACTTATATATAGCATAAAGATTTTGCAAATTACGGATAAAATTTCGAAAGCTGTCAGGCAAAGGTAACAGTAATAGATACGCTAAGATATGAATTAGCAGATATGCTAAGATATGAGTTTTGTCTATACACTGTCTAGGTAATAGAGGCAGTAAGATGTGTCTAGAATTTAAGAATGATAAGCAAATAATTTTTGACACTAAACGATAGGCAAAACTTTTGACATGCAGACACGGTCGACACGGTCGAAGTCCAGACCCACTAATGTATCTAAACAACTATCAGTTAGACACACTAATGCAAAACCTGGTTCGCTAAGACCACCGCTCTGATACCACATGAAGCGACCCGTCCTAATCCATAAGGACGAATACAATAACATATGATTACATCGCGAGGTATTTGACCTCTATATGATACATTTTACAAACATTGCATTCGTTTTTGAAAGACAAACTTTCATTACATCAAAAGTTGACAGCATGCATACCATTTCATAATATATCCAATTATAATTGACTTAATAATAATCTTGATGAAATCAACGACTCGAATGCAACGTCTTTTGAAATATGTCATGAATGACTCCAAGTGGTATCTCTAAAATGAGAAAATGTACAGCGGAAGATTTCTTTCATACCTGAGAATAAACATGCTTTAAAGTGTCAACCGAAAGGTTGGTGAGTTCATTAGTTTATCGAAATCAATCATTTCCATAATTTTAATAGACCACAAGATTTCCTTTATTCAATAATCATACACTCGCAAGTGTTTAAAAATCATTCAGGATTGAACACCTGGTAACCGACATTAACATCATGCATATAGAATATCCTCAAAACAGAAATCCATCTGTATAATATAAACTCGAAGTACTAAAGCATACCATTTTCCAGTATGGGGGGAGTTAGTGCCCGTAGATCTACCTTTAGGATTCACGTCAATTAGGGTTTTTGTTCCCTAATTCTTAGGCTACCAAGCTAAAAGGGTGATATTCGATTTCGATAATCCAACCATAGAATGTTATTTTTGAGTACTTGTGTCTATTTCGTCAAACATTTATAAAAGTAGCGCATGTATTCTCAGTCCCAAAAATATATATTGCAAAAGCATTTAAAAAGGGAGTAATGAAACTTACTATACTGTATTTTGTAGTAAAAATACATGTGACGGCATTGAACAATGAATAAAGCAGGGTTGGCCTTGGATTCACGAACCTATATCATTTACTTATATAT
This sequence comes from Rutidosis leptorrhynchoides, assembly GCF_046630445.1. NCBI lineage: Eukaryota > Viridiplantae > Streptophyta > Magnoliopsida > Asterales > Asteraceae > Rutidosis > Rutidosis leptorrhynchoides. Next base: position 95,547,788 of record NC_092343.1, on the reverse strand, counting down.
TAACACACATAATTATAATCAAACAAATTTATATCATTTTTATATTAATAACCTATATGTTTCATATATTCATTTTATATATTTAAAATAGATAAAAAAAATATAAATTTTGTTATGTTACATGTATTATATATATATATATATATATATATATATATATATATATATATATATATATATATATATATATATATATATATATATATATATATATATATATTTATATATATATATTTATATTTATATATATATTTATATATATATATATATATATATATATATATATATATTTATCATTTGTTTTGTCAAAATTATAATAATACTAAAATAATATTAGTAATGATAAAAATAATAATAATGATAATAGAGTTATAAATGATACTTTTAATATAAATGATAAAATGATAACTTTAATAAAAATGATACTTTTTAATAAAGATGTTAATTTTATTAATAATGAATACTAATAATAATAACTATAAAGATAATGATTTTACTATAATAATAATGATACTAATATTTATATTAATAACTATAGTGATAATAATACTACTAATAATAATACTAATACTTATGATAATACTAATAAAAATAATAATGATAATCATAATAATAATGATAATAATAATAATAATACAACCTTAGAGAACAAGCTTCCAAAACAGAAAATAAAATGCCTCAGTTCAGGTTTCACTCAAACACCCTCCACCATAGCTCTACCCATTCATTTCTATTATATGCTCTGATTAAAAACTATATAACACGTATTTCTATTTCCTTCATCTTCTACAAAAGCAAGATCCATTTAACACTTTCATCATCATCATCCCTTATCATTTATTATCATCATCATTTCCATTACTCATCACCGAGTTCTTTATCATGTTTTATTATCATCATAATTTTAATCACCGTTATCATTATTCATAAACATTTCGATGAACGACTTCTTTCATTATCATTTTCATTTTACTTCGTCATCATCATCTATCATTATGTGATTGTTTATCATCACATCTTCCATCATCTTTTTGTTTAAACAGAATATCACGATCCTATCATCAACCTTAAATTGGGTGTGGGTTTATGTTGTCATGCAGGAACCAGAAAAGAAGTCGATGGGCTTGCAGCCCATAGCTCAGATTTACTTTGAGCCCAACAGAAAGCATAAAATAAGTCACGGCCCAATCAGAATGAATAAATGGTTTGATTATGATAGAAAAATTTCGAACGGCAGTATAATGAAAAGATAACAAATAATATCGCATGCACCCATCATCAATTCATCATCATCACCTCATCTTCCATTCATAAAACATCATCATCATCTTTTCATTATCACGACTTCAATATCATTATAATATACCCACACTTGCGAATTAATTACACGTACAGTATTCCACACCATTCTTGTCATCGTTATGCACCATAATTCTTGTTACAGTAATCAAATAGAAGCAGGAACATCACGAATAAGGAGAGAGAAAAAATATCGCAGCAGCAAATCAAACGAGTAGTAGCTGTAATAGATGCAGTTTCAATGGGGTTTGAAACTGAAAAGGAATCGAGTAGAAAAGAAAAAGAAACAAGAAAAATATAGCAGTAGCAAGGGAAGGTGCGTTTTGGGCTGCTGTTTTGGGGGTAGAAACAGAAGTAAGTAATCAACAACATAATTGGTTTAGTTTACAGATTGGGTTTCGAATAGTGTGGCGTTTAAAGGTTCACGAAAAAAATAATAAAAAAATAAAAATAAAAATTTGTAGAGAGATAGAAAGAGAATGAGAGAGATTGAGATAGATATGTGGTTCACGATGGCTTTCATGGTGATGAAGTGGTATTGCAGAAGTAAGAAATAGAAAATGAAACGCTCAAGTGGTTGTTCTCGAATGGTGATTAAAAGAGTGATGTGCAGGTGATGGTGTCTAGTGGGTTCACGAAGAAGACGGTGAAGAAAGGTGGACGGTTTCGTTTGGTGGTGACCGAATAAGATGGTGAGGGTACCGATGGTTTTTGAAGTTGTGGTAGGTTTATGGTGGCGTTTTGAATGATGAAGATGGTGTTCAAAGGTGGGTTTTCTTGAAGGTGTTGTATGGTGATCGAATTATAAAATGGATACAGGAACACAAGTGGGTGAATGGTGGTGATTGGGTCTTCTTTGAGCAGTTCACGTAGTAGCACAAACCAATTGATAATAATACTATCTCGAATATTCGAGTGGTTATTGTTGTAAATCGAACAGCAGTAGCAGATTGTGAGGTTTGTGTGGCGTTTAAGTTGTAGTAGATATCAAGCAAAAGTCGAAGAAAACAACAAGTGTGGTGTGGTGCTTTGACAACCAAAAAGAAAAAGAAAGGAATTGCAGAGGTGGTTGAATTGGTGAAACATGAGAATTATGGTGATAATGGTTTGAAAGGGTTCTCGGGTGTTGATTGTCGAACAAATTGCTCCTTAGAACAAGTGAGTTTGTTGGGTCTACGATGGTGTTCATTTGGTTCATTAGTAAGAAGAAAAGGAAGGTAATTCACTGTAAAAGAAATGAAGAAACTTTGTGTGTGGAATGTTATTACTTCAACTTGTATATATAATACTACAAGTTGATTGAATGAGAATGATATAACAATTAAATATGCACATATATAGTATTATGTATGATTAAAATCCGACCACACAGAAGTCTTAATTCATGAATCTTATATCACGGATGTATTTACTATTTGTCAATCAAACAAAATTTAAAACAGTAAATCATATAATATTAATCATATAATAAAACGTGCGAATAGAAATAAAATAGTGAAGCCATCGGTTCATATTCAGTCGAGATATTATTTCGTATCCATTACTAAACGGCTAAGGATAATAGTATTTTCGAAAAATCCCAAATTTTTAAATCAAATTCCTTTATTTATTTTAGTCATTATGGTATAAAATTCGATCAATAATTTGTTAAATAAAAATTACATCAACTGTCCCGCTCATTTCTGGGTAAAATATAAAAAGTGCTAAAATTTAATAACTAGATTCTAAATACCTTTTTAATAAGCCTAAGATTTATAAAACTCATTTTCGGATCACCGTTTATTTTAAAATCACATAAGTTCGAATTTAACTTACTTAATATCAATCGAAACATCAAACGAGTATTACAATCATTTAATATTTATTTTTAATATACTTTATTTATATATAAAGATATATTTTAAATAATAATTATTATAATATCCTATTTTTATTTTATTAATTTTTAACAACAACAACATATAATACTTCAAATTGTATTTCGAATTATTATTTATATATACATACACACATATCTATTTACAATTAATTGTTCGTGAATCGTCGAGAGCAGTCGAAGGTCAATTGAATATATGAAAACGGTTCAAAATTTTTTGAGACTCAAAATTACATACATTGCTTATCGTATCGAAATCATATAAGGATTAAGTTTAAATTTGGTCGGAAATTTCCGGGTCGTCACAGTACCTACCCGTTAAGGAAATTTCGTCCCGAAATTTGAGTGTGATTGTCATGGTTAACGGTAAATATGTTTTCATGACGAATATGAGTTGATAAGATAGAATTTTATCATCATTGAGTAATATCGATAAAACAATTCGATTATTCGAAGCGTACGAGTGAAGCTATCACAAAAAAAATGAATGAAATAAAGATTCGCCTTAACTTGACGTAGTCCCGTTTGAATTTCCGAAATTCCAGGGATTTAAAAGAAAATCTTTGAAATCTAAAAGATTTGATTCTTCAAGATTTAAGAAAATTAGGATCCTCTTTAATTAAATGTGATAATCTGTCTAGATTGCTCTGTCTGATATTTCACTATAAATTTACCCTTTCCATTCCATTACTTTTATCACTCCTATACTCAATTTCCAAATTCAAAAGTTTGTGAAATTGCTTAATCCAGTTCTGATCCTTATCCTTATCCTTACTATCGCAACAATCATTCTCCTTTTTCAACTTCCACTAGAGGAATCTGTTTTCTTCTACTTCGCCCTTGGGGTTATAGTGTTTTTAATTCTCCCGTGTCTTTATGTTGCGATAAACATTGACATACACGGTTTGTAATTTATGTGTTGTTGTTGGACTTTATATTCTCTCTTATATTTCGGAGTTCTTTGCCTTTTTATTTTCTTCTCGACCTCTAGTAAAGCGAGTAACGGTCCAGAATTTGTAAGTATTGAATTTCGAACAAACTATATGTTCTAAATAAGAAAGAACGCAATCGAAAAATTTGATTCGTCAAATTACCTGAATCACTGAGAATAGAACTATCAAGAATATACTTTCTTGATATGTTTAGAAGTTAAGCAGAATGAAAGAGCTATGTAACATGGCACATGATGACGTTATGATCTGTGAATCATAACGTCCCATTAGAAACTCAGCATGACTTACTGTAAGATAATCACGTTGATCAAGTGTCATTATATTATACTGACTCATGCATCAGTTCCCAACACTACTTCAAAAACATTCATAATTTAAGTTCGAATTTTTCAGAATTTAGAAACTAAAATAGTTTCCTTTTATGATATATCACAGATAGCGCGGAGAGATAATTAATATCGGACAAGAATATTTATGAAGATATCTTCAGAAATATTGAGGATATTAATAATGAAAGATACGATAATATCTTAGAATTTTTGAATCAAATTGTGATGAAGAAATTCATTCACAATGATTTAGAGCGATTAAGGAGCAAGGTATTCGTTAAAGATTTCATCAGAAACAGAATCATCAGGATTCTTTTATGTACAAGTTTAGTCCTTGTTCAGAGTCTCTTTCATGATTTGCTCAATTCATTTTTCAGTATCAAAATCTTTGAGCTTTTCCAACACTCCATTCTTTATCATCAAACTTTTGACTGTTAAGGCAGTTTTCAGTTTTCACTCCTTCATCAGGTTTTTCAAAACTCGGAGAACTGATTCATAAGCTAGAGTGCTTTTCAGGAATTCAGAGATTCCGAATTGAAATTCATCAGTCTAGAATATATACATTATATATAGATATATAACTGTTGACGTAGGAACGCTGCGAAATTTGAGAGTTAATGATTTATGCTTCTCGGTATTTGGTATAGCAACTATCGTTACCAGATGTCGATGAGTACATGATAGGGTTTTAATGATCAATGTACTGATTCTTCGGAAAGTCAAAGATCAATGAAGTTGTTGATAATTTTACTGCTAATGTGGTGGGATATAAACGGTTCTCTGGTAACGATGATGAAAGGAAAACTTATATATCAAGGTTATAATAAGGCTAATCCGAATGAAAGTTGAAGTTGATCTGCTGGAGCTGTGACAAAATTGGCTAATTTGAAAAAGAATTTCAATGTTATTTTCTATAATAACAATGTCAACGGAGCTAGAACAGATACGTGTTAAACGTTTACTCAAGTTCCGAGTGTTTTCAGGTGCATAACTATATGCATCAATCTTTCCTTCTATAGACGTAGTGCGGTTGGTTCATCCTTTCGATTGAGGTGTTTTCAAGAATCATAAAAGGTTTGAACGCAAATTGTAATCGTCAAGATACAAATGAGGTTTAAGATGAAATCAAGTGGCAAACTTGAAGAAATGTTTAGTTTCATATGTTATAATCAATATTTTTAATTCATTTTAATTGTCCAATGTTATTAGTCCACAGTTGATAGTCCACAGTTCACAGTCCAATAATTCATATATAGTTTAATATATAATATTCGAATTAATTGATACGTATCATGACCCGTGTACATGTCTCAGACTCGATCACAACTCAAAGTATATATATTATTGTAGAATCAACCTCAACACTGTATAGCTAACTCGATCATTACTGCATATAGAGTGTCTATGGTTATTTCAAATAATATATATAGATGCGTCGATATGATATGTCAAAACCTTGTATACGTGTCCCGATTTTTAAAATGCGTAAATAACAGTATTTAAATGACGATAAATAAAGTGCGTAAAATAAATAACAGAAATTAAATGATGATAAATAAAATTGCGAGAAAATAAATTGCGATAAATAAAATGTAAACAGTTAGCTAGGAACAGTTAGCTAGGAACAATTAGCGTGAATTCTTAACAAAATTCTTCTCATAGTTAAATTGTTTGTTTCTAACAAATTTATTTTGTACAATGTTTTCTTCATTATGCCACTTGTTGGATTCTGATAGGTCAAAATCTAAATATGAAATTGAATGAAATTGGTTATTCTGCGGTGAACGGATACGTATATCTATGGATGTAAGTAGGATAGTAAATGACTGTTGAATCAGATTCGAAGAATGTACAGTGTAACTTATTAATGTGAAATCTAAATATTTCTCGGGTATTACCTACCCGTTAAAATATTCTCACCATTAACAGTTTGTACAAAAGAATTTTAAATTACAATCCTTATGAAAACATATATACATATATATTTTCTTCATATGTAATCATGGATTTAATGAGTTAACATGATATTAGACTCATTTGATTTACCGTTAGAACAAGAATAAATAATCTCTAAAACATTAGAGATTACATAATCGCCATGTCGAACGAAGATAAATGATGTAGAACGTCATGTAGAACGATGATTATACTCGAGGTACAGAATGAGATGTTGAGGCATAGATTGTTGATGGTACTGGTGCTGTTATTGATGGTACTGTTGGTGCCGGTGATGTTGTTGAAGCTGGAAAGTTTTGCACCATATTCTCCAAATTGATTACTCGAGCGCGAAGTTCGTTGACTTCTTCTATTATTTCGGGATGATTGTCGGTCGGAACGAGCGGATGAATAAGGTTTAAAATTTTGGATAGAATACAATCGTGACGAGCTACCCTGGAAATGAGGCCGAAAATGGTGTTTCAGATAAGTTCGCCGGTAAGTGTTTCAGGTTCTTATCTAAGAGGGAAAGTCGGTGGATGGAAAGGATCGCCTTCTTCTTGTCTCCAATGTTTAAGTAGGCTACGAACTCATCCCCAATTCATCCAGAACTGAAGATGACTAATTAGTTGATTCATTCCGGTGACGCTGCTTTTGGAGCTTAGGTGAACATCTATGTCGGAATAGCTGTAGTATTCCGAAGAACTTGAACTAGTGGCGAATTCCATTTCGTACGATTGAGTAAAGGGTTTTTCGATATGAAATAATTTTCGAATATTAGATTATATTCTAACTACACAGAATACTTATATATAGCATAAAGATTTCGCAAATTACGGAGAAAATTTCAAAAGCTGTCAGGCAAAGGTAACAGTAACAGTTACGCTAAGATATGAATTAGCAGGTATGCTAAGATATGAGTTTTATCTATACACTGTATAGGTAATAGAGTCAGTAAGATGTGTCTAGACTTTAAGGATGATAAGCAAATAATTTTTGACACTAAATGATAAGCAAAACTTTTGACATGCAGACACGGTCGAAGTCCAGACCCACTAATGCATCTAAACAACTATCAGTTAGACACACTAATGCAAAACCTGGTTCACTAAGACCGCCGCTCTGATACCACATGAAGCGACCCGTCCTAATCTATAAGGACGAATACAATAACATATGATTACATCGCTAGGTATTTGATGTAGTGACCCGAACTTTTCCATGTTTATATATATTAATTGAGATTGATATTTACATGATTAAATGTTTCCAACATGTTAAGCAATCAAACTTGTTAAGACTTGATTAATTGAAATATGTTTCATATAGACAATTGACCACCCAAGTTGACCGGTGATTCACGAACGTTAAAACTTGTAAAAACTATATGATGACATATATATGGATATATATATAGTTAACATGATACTATGATAAGTAAACATATCATTAAGTATATTAACAATGAACTACATATGTAAAAACAAGACTACTAACTTAATGATTTTTAAACGAGACATATATGTAACGATTATCGTTGTAAAGACATTTAATGTATATATATCATATTAAGAGATATTCATACATGATAATATCATGATAATATAATAATTTAAAATCTCATTTGATATTATAAACATTGGGTTAACAACATTTAACAAGATCGTTAACCTAAAGGTTTCAAAACAACACTTACGTGTAACGACTAACGATGACTTAACGACTCAGTTAAAATGTATATACATGTAGTGTTTTAATATGTATTTATACACTTTTGAAAGACTTCAATACACTTATCAAAATACTTCTACTTAACAAAAATGCTTACAATTACATCCTCGTTCAGTTTCATCAACAATTCTACTCGTATGCACCCGTATTCGTACTCGTACAATACACAGCTTTTAGATGTATGTACTATTGGTATATACACTCCAATGATCAGCTCTTAGTAGCCCATGTGAGTCATTTAACACATGTGGGAACCATCATTTGGCAACTAGCATGAAATATCTCATAAAATTACAAAAATATGAGTAATCATTCATGACTTATTTACATGAAAACAAAATTACATATCCTTTATATCTAATCCATACACCAACGACCAAAAACACCTACAGACACTTTCATTCTTCAATTTTCTTCATCTAATTGATCTCTCTCAAGTTCTATCTTCAAGTTCTAAGTGTTCTTCATATATTCTACAAGTTCTAGTTACATAAAATCAAGAATACTTTCAAGTTTGCTAGCTCACTTCCAATCTTGTAAGGTGATCATCCAACCTCAAGAAATCTTTGTTTCTTACAGTAGGTTATCATTCTAATACAAGGTAATAATCATATTCAAACTTTGGTTCAATTTCTATAACTATAACAATCTTATTTCAAGTGATGATCTTACTTGAACTTGTTTTCTTGTCATGATTCTGCTTCAAGAACTTCGAGCCATCCAAGGATCCGTTGAAGCTAGATCTATTTTTCTCTTTTCCAGTAGGTTTATCCAAGGAACTTAAGGTAGTAATGATGTTCATAACATCATTCGATTCATACATATAAAGCTATCTTATTCGAAGGTTTAAACTTGTAATCACTAGAACATAGTTTAGTTAATTCTAAACTTGTTCGCAAACAAAAGTTAATCCTTCTAACTTGACTTTTAAAATCAACTAAAGACATGTTCTATATCTATATGATATGCTAACTTAATGATTTAAAACCTGGAAACACGAAAAACACCGTAAAACCGGATTTACGCCGTCGTAGTAACACCGCGGGCTGTTTTGGGTTAGTTAATTAAAAACTATGATAAACTTTGATTTAAAAGTTTTTATTCTGAGAAAATGATTTTTATTATAAACATGAAACTATATCCAAAAATTATGGTTAAACTCAAAGTGGAAGTATGTTTTCTAAAACGGTCATCTAGACGTCGTTCTTTCGACTGAAATGACTACCTTTACAAAAATGACTTGTAACTTATTTTTCCGACTATAAACCTATACTTTTTCTGTTTAGATTCATAAAATAGAGTTCAATATGAAACCATAGCAATTTGATTCACTCAAAACGGATTTAAAATGAAGAAGTTATGGGTAAAACAAGATTGGATAATTTTTCTCATTTTAGCTACGTGAAAATTGGTAACAAATCTATTCCAACCATAACTTAATCAACTTGTATTGTATATTATGTAATCTTGAGATACCATAGACACGTATACAATGTTTCGACCTATCATGTCGACACATCTATATATATTTCGGAACAACCATAGACACTCTATATGTAAATGTTGGAGTTAGCTATACAGGGTTGAGGTTGATTCCAAAATATATATAGTTTGAGTTGTGATCAATACTGAGATACGTATACACTGGGTCGTGGATTGATTCAAGATAATATTTATCGATTTATTTCTGTACATCTAACTGTGGACAACTAGTTGTAGGTTACTAACGAGGACAGCTGACTTAATAAACTTAAAACATCAAAATATATTAAAAGTGTTGTAAATATATTTTGAACATACTTTGATATATATGTATATATTGTTATAGGTTCGTGAATCAACCAGTGGCCAAGTCTTACTTCCCGACGAAGTAAAAATCTGTGAAAGTGAGTTATAGTCCCACTTTCAAAATCTAATATTTTTGGGATGAGAATACATGCAGGTTTTATAAATGATTTACAAAATAGACACAAGTACGTGAAACTACATTCTATGGTTGAATTATCGAAATCGAATATGCCTCTTTTTATTAAGTCTGGTAATCTAAGAATTAGGGAACAGACACCCTAATTAACGCGAATCCTAAAGATAGATCTATTGGGCCTAACAAACCCCATCCAAAGTACCGGATGCTTTAGTACTTCGAAATTTATATCATATCCGAAGGGTGTCCCGGAATGATGGGGATATTCTTATTTATGCATCTTGTTAATGTCGGTTACCAGGTGTTCACCATATGAATGATTTTTATCTCTATGTATGGGATGTGTATTGAAATATGAAATCTTGTGGTCTATTATTATGATTTGATATATATAGGTTAAACCTATAACTCACCAACATTTTTGTTGACGTTTTAAGCATGTTTATTCTCAGGTGATTATTAAGAGCTTCCGCTGTCGCATACTTAAATAAGGACGAGATTTGGAGTCCATGCTTGTATGATATTGTGTAAAAACTGCATTCAAGAAACTTATTTTGTTGTAACATATTTGTATTGTAAACCATTATGTAATGGTCGTGTGTAAACAGGATATTTTAGATTATCATTATTTGATAATCTACGTAAAGCTTTTTAAACCTTTATTGATGAAATAAAGGTTATGGTTTGTTTTAAAATGAATGCAGTCTTTGAAAAACGTCTCATATAGAGGTCAAAACCTCGCAACGAAATCAATTAATATGGAACGTTTTTAATCAATAAGAACGGGACATTTCAGTTGGTATCCGAGTGTTGGTCTTAGAGAACTAGAATTTTGCATTAGTGTGTCTTATCGAGTTTGTTAGGATGCATTAGTGAGTCTGGACTTCGACCGTGTTTACTTGAAAAATGATTGCTTAACAAATTTTGTTGGAAACTATATATTTTTAACATGTGAATATTATGTGATATATTAATCTCTTAACGCGTTTGATATTATGTGATAGATGTCTACCTCTAGAACAAGTCCCATTGACTCACCTAATAATAATGAAGAGTCAAATGTAAATTGGAATGATTCGTGGACTGATTCACAAGTTCCCGAAGAGGAACCGGAAGAAGAGTCGGAACCGGAAGAAGAATCGGAACCGGAAGAAGAATCGGAACCGGATGAAGAAATAGAACCGGTGGGGGAAATAATAAAACGGTTAAGTAAAAGAAAATCCTTAACCAACCGACCAAGGTTAATTATGGTCAATGGTGTTTCCGCCAAGGAAGCAAAATATTGGGAGGATTACCAATTCTCCGATGAATCGGATTCCGACGAGAATTCCGATGATGTTATAGAAATTACCCCAACTGAATTTAAAAAGGCAAAAGAAAATAATAAGGGAAAGGGCATAAAAATAGAGAAATCTAATTCCAACCCCGATGAACTTTATATGTATCATCAACCCCCGAAGTCCTTAAGTTGTAACAATGACCCGGGAACCTCTAAACCACCAGGTTTTTCTAAACCAATGTGGAAAACGACGGCTCGTATTAGGGGAACATCATATATCCCTAGAAACTTGGCAAAACGAACCAAAACCGAAGAAGAAGAAACAAGCGAGTCGGAATAAGATAGTTGTATTCGTGTGGTGTAAAATATGTCATATAGTGTGCTTATGCTTTATGATATATGTAAAAATTGCTTGTATTAATAAGTATTTTTTTTTATGAATCTAACTCTTGTCTATTTTACAGTATAAAAACACAAAATGGATAGACAACCCAATATTTTAAGAGACCTACCCGGAGACATGATTGATGAAATCTTGTCTAGAGTCGGTCAGAATTCTTCGGCACAACTATTTAAGGCGAGATCAGTTTGTAAGACATTCGAAGAACGTTCCAAGAATGCCTTGGTTTATAAAAGGCTTTCGTTCGAAAGATGGGGTATATCACATTGGGAAATCCATAAGTTACGATGTGTTTACTTTGACGCATATATTGCGGGGAACCCAAATGCTATTTTACGCAATGGGTTAAGAAATTATTTTGACTCAATATATCCGAATATTGGACTTCGTGATTTAGAAAAAGCGGCCAACATGCAACATAACGAAGCATGTTATGCTTACGGATTAGTAATGTTCGCTTCTCACCAAAGTGAGAACAAGAACATCGGGCTACAACTATTAAAAAAAACGTTCCCACAAGTGACGGAGTCGGTAATTGGGGTAAGAAATGAGGTTTTTAGATTGTTACGGGACTGTTGGACATTACGTAACCCTCGTCCCTTTGACGACGTTACAACACGCTATCTTATCAACGGCCATAACGGTTATGTTCCACAAGACCAAGGATGGGAAGTAATCCTAGTAAAACCAGAATGCATGACTTGTTTCTGGACGTATGAATTACGTATCTTTATTGCCTTTGCTGAACGACTTGTGTACTAGCTAGAATTATCTTTTCAACCATCTTGTATCAAATTTATTGTGTGCTATATTTCATGCTATATGTAAAATAAGCGGTATTGTAAGTTTGTAAAATATTGTGTAAAAGTTTGAACGCGAAATATTATTATAATCAGTTTTTCATATAGAATTGTAGTAGTTGAATTGTATATTAGCTACTAAGTATGAACTTAACGGGTAGGTACTACCCGAATTTAAACTTATAAAACGCTAATATGAAGAAAAAGCTTTTATAAATGAGTTCATATTATGCTACGAAATACTATTAACTACTCTTAATATTCTGTATGATTAACTTGTTCCATTTGACTATTTTGAAGGAAATGGCACCGACTACTCGACACACCGTGAATATGAATGAAGAGGAATTCCGTACTTTTCTATCTTCAAACATAGCCGCACTACAGGCTGCGCTACATACCAACAATAACCTTGGATCTAGCAGTACAGGAAATCGTGTAGGATGCACCTACAAAGAATTTACTGCCTGCAAACCTTTGGAATTTGATGGAACCGAAGGACCGATCGGATTGAAACGGTGGACCGAGAAGGTCGAATCGGTGTTTGCCATAAGTAAGTGTACTGAAGAGGACAAAGTGAAGTACGCTATGCATACCTTCACAGGTTCTGCGTTAACATGGTGGAATACCTATCTAGAGCAAGTGGGACAAGACGATGCGTACGCACTACCGTGGCAGCATTCAAGCACTTAATGAACGAGAAGTACCATCCCAGAACCGAGGTCAATAAGCTCAAGACAGAACTTAGAGGGTTACGAACCCAAGGATTTGATATTACCACGTACGAAAGACGATTCACAGAATTTTGCCTATTGTGTCCGGTAGCATTCGAAGATGAGGAAGAGAAGATCGACGCGTTTGTGAAAGGATTACCGGAAAGAATCCAAGAAGATATAAGTTCACACGAGCCCGCCTCCATACAACAGGCATGTAGAATGGCTCACAAACTAGTGAACCAGATTGAAGAAAGAATTAAAGAACAGACTGCTGAAGAGGCCAATGTGAAGTAAGTCAAAAGAAAGTGGGAGGAAAACGGTGATAAGAATCACCAATACAACAACAACAGCAATTACAACAATAATCGCACCAATTATCCCAACAATCGCAACATCAATCGTAACTACAACAAACGGCCCAACAACAACAACAACAACAACAACAACAACAACAACAACAATAACAACAACAACAGCAACTACAACAATCATCCCAACAACAATAATAACCGCAACAACAACAACAATCAGAAGCAGCTATGCCAAAGGTGTGAAAAGTATCACTCGGGGTTCTGCACCAAATTTTGCAACAAGTGTAAAAGAAATGGTCATAGCGGGGCGAAGTGTGAGGTCTACGGACCAGGGGTTAATAGAACGAAAGGAACAAATGGTGTCGGAACGAGTAATGGCGGAGCAAGTAGTGTCGGAGCAAGTTATGCCAATGTAGTTTGTTATAAATGTGGAAAACCGAGCCACATTATTAAAAATTGCCCGAACCAGGAGAACACGAATGGACAAGGCCGCGGAAGAGTTTTCAATATTAATGCGGCAGAGGCACAGGAAGACCTGGAGCTTGTTACGGGTACATTTCTTATTGACAATAAATCTGCTTACGTTTTATTTGATTCGGGTGCGGATAGAAGCTATATGAGTAGAGATTTTTGTGCTAAATTAAGTTGTCCATTGACGCCTTTGGATAGTAAATTTTTACTCGAATTAGCAAATGGTAAATTAATTTCAGCAGATAATATATGTCGAAATCGAGAAATTAAACTGGTTAGCGAAACATTTAAGATTGATTTGATACCAGTAGAGTTAGGGAGTTTTGATGTGATAATCGGTATGGACTGGTTGAAAGAAGTGAAAGCAGAGATCGTTTGTTACAAAAATGCAATTCGTATTATACGAGAAAAAGGAAAACCCTTAATGGTGTACGGAGAAAAGGGCAACACGAAGCTACATCTTATTAGTAATTTGAAGGCACAAAAACTAATAAGAAAAGGTTGCTATGCTGTTCTAACACACGTCGAGAAAGTACAAACTGAAGAAAAGAGCATCAATGATGTTCCCATTGCAAAAGAATTTTCCGATGTATTTCCGAAAGAATTACCGGGATTACCCCCACATCGATCCGTTGAATTTCAAATAGATCTTGTACCAGGAGCTGCACCAATAGCTCGTGCTCCTTACAGACTCGCACCCAGCGAGATGAAAGAACTGCAAAGCCAATTACAAGAACTTTTAGAGCGTGGTTTCATTCGACCAAGCACATCACCGTGGGGAGCTCCTGTTTTGTTTGTCAAGAAGAAAGATGGTACATTCAGGTTGTGTATCGACTACCGAGAGTTGAACAAACTTACCATCAAGAACCGCTACCCACTACCGAGAATCGATGACTTATTTGATCAACTACAAGGCTCGTCTGTTTATTTAAAGATTGACTTACGTTCCGGGTATCATCAAATGCGGGTGAAAGAAGATGATATTCGAAAGACTGCTTTCAGAACACGTTACGGTCATTACGAGTTTATGGTCATGCCGTTTGGTTTAACTAATGCACCAGCTGTGTTCATGGACCTTATGAACCGAGTGTGTGGACCATACCTTGACAAGTTTGTCATTATTTTCATTGATGACATACTTATTTACTCAAAGAATGACCAAGAACACGGTGAACATTTGAGAAAGGTGTTAGAAGTATTGAGGAAGGAAGAATTGTACGCTAAGTTTTCAAAGTGTGCATTTTGGTTGGAAGAAGTTCAATTCCTCGGTCACATAGTGAACAAAGAAGGTATTAAGGTGGATCCGGCAAAGATAGAAACTGTTGAAAAATGGGAAACCCCGAAAACTCCGAAACACATACGCCAGTTTTTAGGTCTAGCTGGTTACTACAGAAGGTTCATCCTGGACTTTTCCAGAATAGCAAAACCCTTGACTGCATTAACGCATAAAGGGAAGAAATTTGAATGGAATGATGAACAAGAGAAAGCGTTTCAGTTATTGAAGAAAAAGCTAACTACGGCACCTATATTGTCATTGCCTGAAGGGAATGATGATTTTGTGATTTATTGTGACGCATCAAAGTAAGGTCTCGGTTGTGTATTAATGCAACGAACGAAGGTGATTGCTTATGCGTCTAGACAATTGAAGATTCACGAACAAAATTATACGACGCATGATTTGGAATTAGGCGCGGTTGTTTTTGCATTAAAGACTTGGAGACACTACTTATATGGGGTCAAAAGTATTATATATACCGACCACAAAAGTCTTCAACACATATTTAATCAGAAACAACTGAATATGAGGCAGCGTAGGTGGATTGAATTATTGAATGATTACGACTTTGAGATTCGTTACCACCCGGGGAAGGCAAATGTGGTAGCCGATGCCTTGAGCAGGAAGGACAGAGAACCCATTCGAGTAAAATCTATGAATATAATGATTGATAATAACCTTACTACTCAAATAAAGGAGGCGCAACAAGGAGTTTTAAAAGAGAGAAATTTAAAGGATGAAATACCCAAAGGATCGGAGAAGCATCTTAATATTCGAGAAGACGGAACCCGGTATAGGGCTGAAAGGATTTGGGTACCAAAATTTGGAGATATGAGAGAAATGGTACTTAGAGAAGCTCATAAAACCAGATACTCAATACATCCTGGAACGGGGAAGATGTACAAGGATCTCAAGAAACATTTTTGGTGGCCGGGTATGAAAGCCGATGTTGCTAAATACGTAGGAGAATGTTTGACGTGTTCTAAGGTCAAAGCTGAGCATCAGAAACCATCAGGTCTACTTCAATAACCCGAAATCCCGGAATGGAAATGGGAAAACATTACCATGGATTTCATCACTAAATTGCCAAGGACTGCAAGTGGTTTTGATACTATTTGGGTAATATTTGATCGTCTCACCAAATCAGCACACTTCCTGCCAATAAGAGAATATGATAAGATGGAGAAGTTAACACGACTGTATTTGAAGGAAGTCGTCTCCAGACATGGAATACCAATCTCTATTATCTCTGATAGGGATGGCAGATTTATTTCAAGATTCTGGCAGACATTACAGCAAGCATTAGGAACTCGTCTAGACATGAGTACTGCCTATCATCCACAAACTGATGGACAGAGCGAAAGGATGATACAAACGCTTGAAGACATGCTACGAGCATGTGTTATTGATTTCGGAAACAGTTGGGATCGACATCTACCGTTAGCAGAATTTTCCTACAACAACAGCTACCATTCAAGCATTGAGATGGTGCCGTTTGAAGCACTTTATGGTAGAAAGTGCAGGTCTCCGATTTATTGGAGTGAAGTGGGGGATAGACAGATTACGGGTCCGGAGATTATACAAGAAACTACCGAGAAGATCATCCAAATTCAACAACGGTTGAAAACCGCCCAAAGTCGACAAAAGAGCTACGCTGACATTAAAAGAAAAGATATAGAATTTGAAATTGGAGAGATGGTCATGCTTAAAGTTGCACCTTGGAAAGGCGTTGTTCGATTTGGTAAACGAGGGAAATTAAATCCAAGGTATATTGGACCATTCAAGATTATTGATCGTGTCGGACCAGTAGCTTACCGACTTGAGTTACCTCAACAACTCGCGTCTGTACATAACACTTTCCACGTCTCGAATTTGAAGAAATGTTTTGCTAAAGAAGATCTTGTTATTCCGTTAGATGAAATCCAAATCAACGAAAAACTTCAATCCATCGAAGAACCCGTCGAAATAATGGATCGTGAGGTTAAAAGACTTAAGCAAAACAAGATACCAATTGTTAAGGTTCGATGGAATGCTCGTAGAGGACCTGAGTTCACCTGGGAGCGTGAAGATCAGATGAAGAAGAAATACCCGCATCTATTTCCAGAAGATTCGTCAACACCTTCAACAGCTTAAAATTTCGGGACGAAATTTATTTAACGGGTAGGTACTGTAGTGACCCGAACTTTTCCATGTTTATATATATTAATTGAGATTGATATTTACATGATTAAATGTTTCCAACATGTTAAGCAATCAAACTTGTTAAGACTTGATTAATTGAAATATGTTTCATATAGACAATTGACCACCCAAGTTGACCGGTGATTCACGAACGTTAAAACTTGTAAAAACTATATGATGACATATATATGGATATATATATATATTTAACATGATACTATGATAAGTAAACATATCATTAAGTATATTAACAATGAACTACATATGTAAAAACAAGACTACTAACTTAATGATTTTTAAACGAGACATATATGTAACGATTATCGTTGTAAAGACATTTAATGTATATATATCATATTAAGAGATATTCATACATGATAATATCATGATAATATAATAATTTAAAATCTCATTTGATATTATAAACATTGGGTTAACAACATTTAACAAGATCGTTAACCTAAAGGTTTCAAAACAACACTTACATGTAACGACTAACGATGACTTAACGACTCAGTTAAAATGTATATACATGTAGTGTTTTAATATGTATTTATACACTTTTGAAAGACTTCAATACACTTATCAAAATACTTCTACTTAACAAAAATGCTTACAATTACATCCTCATTCAGTTTCATCAACAATTCTACTCGTATGCACCCGTATTCGTACTCGTACAATACACAGCTTTTAGATGTATATACTATTGGTATATACACTCCAATGATCATCTCTTAGCAGCCCATGTGAGTCACCTAACACATGTGGGAACCATCATTTGGCAACTAGCATGAAATATCTCATAAAATTACAAAAATATGAGTGATCATTCATGACTTATTTACATGAAAACAAAATTACATATCCTTTATGTCTAATCCATACACCAACGACCAAAAACACCTACAAACACTTTCATTCTTCAATTTTCTTCATCTAATTGATCTCTCTCAAGTTCTATCTTCAAGTTCTAAGTGTTCTTCATATATTCTACAAGTTCTAGTTACATAAAATCAAGAATACTTTCAAGTTTGCTAGCTCACTTCCAATCTTGTAAGGTGATCATCCAACCTCAAGAAATATTTGTTTCTTATAGTAGGTTATCATTCTAATACAAGGTAATAATCATATTCAAACTTTGGTTCAATTTCTATAACTATAACAATCTTATTTCAAGTGATGATCTTACTTGAACTTGTTTTCGTGTCATGATTCTGCTTCAAGAACTTCGAGCCATCCAAGGATCCGTTGAAGCTAGATCCATTTTTCTCTTTTCCATTAGGTTTATCCAAGGAACTTAAGGTAGTAATGATGTTCATAACATCATTCGATTCATACATATAAAGCTATCTTATTCGAAGGTTTAAACTTGTAATCACTAGAACATAGTTTAGTTAATTCTAAACTTGTTCGCAAACAAAAGTTAATCCTTCTAACTTGACTTTTAAAATCAACTAAACACATGTTCTATATCTATATGATATGCTAACTTAATGATTTAAAACCTGGAAACACGAAAAACACCGTAAAACCGGATTTACGCCGTCGTAGTAACACTGCGGGCTGTTTTGGGTTAGTTAATTAAAAAGTATGATAAACTTTGATTTAAAAGTTGTTATTCTGAGAAAATGATTTTTATTATTAACATGAAACTATATCCAAAAATTATGGTTAAAC
This sequence comes from Rutidosis leptorrhynchoides, assembly GCF_046630445.1. NCBI lineage: Eukaryota > Viridiplantae > Streptophyta > Magnoliopsida > Asterales > Asteraceae > Rutidosis > Rutidosis leptorrhynchoides. The sequence continues at coordinate 95,528,627 of NC_092343.1, read as the reverse complement.
TCAAAGTGGAAGTATGTTTTCTAAAATGGTCATCTAGACGTCGTTCTTTCGACTGAAATGACTACCTTTACAAAAACGACTTGTAACTTATTTTTCCGACTATAAACCTATACTTTTTCTGTTTAGATTCATAAAATATAGTTCAATATGAAACCATAGCAATTTGATTCACTCAAAACGGATTTAAAATGAAGAAGTTATGGGTAAAACAAGATTGGATAATTTTTCTCATTTTAGCTACGTGAAAATTGGTAACAAATCTATTCCAACCATAACTTAATCAAATTGTATTATATATTATGTAATCTTGAGATACCATAGACACGTATACAATGTTTCGACCTATCATGTTGACACATCTATATATATTTCGGAACAACCATAGACACTCTATATGTAAATGTTGGAGTTAGCTATACAGGGTTGAGGTTGATTCCAAAATATATATAGTTTGAGTTGTGATCAATACTGAGATACGTATACACTGGGTCGTGGATTGATTCAAGATAATATTTATCGATTTATTTCTGTACATCTAACTGTGGACAACTAGTTGTAGGTTACTAACAAGGACAGCTGACTTAATAAACTTAAAACATCAAAATATATTAAAAGTGTTGTAAATATATTTTGAACATACTTTGATATATATGTATATATTGTTATAGGTTCGTGAATCAACCAGTGGCCAAGTCTTACTTCCCGACGAAGTAAAAATCTGTGAAAGTGAGTTATAGTCCCACTTTTAAAATCTAATATTTTTGGGATGAGAATACATGCAGGTTTTATAAATGATTTACAAAATAGACACAAGTACGTGAAACTACATTCTATGGTTGAATTATCGAAATCGAACATGCCCCTTTTTATTAAGTCTGGTAATCTAAGAATTAGGGAACAGACACCCTAATTGACGCGAATCCTAAAGATAGATCTATTGGGCCTAACAAACCCCATCCAAAGTACCGGATGCTTTAGTACTTCGAAATTTATATCATATCCGAAGGGTGTCCCGGAATGATGGGGATATTCTTATTTATGCATCTTGTTAATGTCGGTTACCAGGTGTTCACCATATGAATGATTTTTATCTCTATGTATGGGATGTGTATTGAAATATGAAATCTTGTGGTCTATTATTATGATTTGATATATATATGTTAAACCTATAACTCACCAACATTTTTGTTGACGTTTTAAGCATGTTTATTCTCAGGTGATTATTAAGAGCTTCCGTTGTCGCATACTTAAATACGGACGAGATTTGGAGTCCATGCTTGTATGATATTGTGTAAAAACTGCATTCAAGAAACTTATTTTGTTGTAACATATTTGTATTGTAAACTATTATGTAATGGTCGTGTGTAAACAGGATATTTTAGATTATCATTATTTGATAATCTACGTAAAGCTTTTTAAACCTTTATTGATGAAATAAAGGTTATGGTTTGTTTTAAAATGAATGCAGTCTTTGAAAAACGTCTAATATAGAGGTCAAAACCTCGCAACGAAATCAATTAATATGGAACGTTTTTAATCAATAAGAACGGGACATTTCATTTGACCTCTATATGATACATTTTACAACCATTGCATTCGTTTTTGAAAGACAAACTTTCATTACATCGAAAGTTGACAGCATGCATACCATTTCATAATATATCCAATTATAATTGACTTAATAATAATCTTGATGAACTCAACGACTCGAATGCAACATCTTTTGAAATATGTCATGAATGACTCCAAGTAGTATCTCTAAAATGCGCAAATGCACAGCGGAAGATTTCTTTTATACCTGAGAATAAACATGCTTTAAAGTGTCAATCAAAAGGTTGGTGAGTTCATTAGTTTATCGAAATCAATCATTTCCATAATTTTAATAGACTACAAGATTTCCTTTATTCAATAATCATACACTCGCAAGTGTTTAAAAATCATTCATATGGATTGAACACCTGGTAACCGACATTAACATCATGCATATAGAATATCCCCAAAACAGAAATCCATCTGTATAATATAAACTCGAAGTACTAAAGCATACAATTTTCCAGTATGGGGGTAGTTAGTGCTCGTAGATCTACCTTTAGGATTCGCGTCAATTAGGGTGTCTGTTCCCTAATTCTTAGGCTACCAAGCTAAAAGGGTGATATTCGATTTCGATAATCCAACCATAGAATGTAATTTTTGAGTACTTGTGTCTATTTCGTCAAACATTTATAAAAGTAGCGCATGTATTCTCAGTCCCAAAAATATATATTGGAAAAGCATTTAAAAAGGGAGTAATGAAACTCACTATACTGTATTTTGTAGTAAAAATACATGTGACGGTATTGAACAACTGAATAATGCAGGGTTGGCCTTGGATTCACGAACCTATATCATTTACTTATATATTAACACACATAATTATAATCGAACAAATTTATATCATTTTTATATTAATAACCTATATGTTTCATATATTCATTTTATATATTTAAAATAGATAAAAAATATAAATTTTGTTATGTTACATGTATTAAATATATATATATATATATATATATATATATATATATATATATATATATATATATATATATATATATATATATATATATATATATATATATATATATATATATATATATATATATCGTTTTTTTGTCAAAATTATAATAATACTAAAATAATATTAGTAATGATAAAAATAATAATAATGATAATAGAGTTAAAAATGATACTTTTAATATAAATGATAAAATGATAACTTTAATAAAAATGATACTTTTTAATAAAGATGTTAATTTTATTAATAATGAATACTAATAATAATAACTATAAAGATAATGATTTTACTATAATAATAATGATACTAATATTTATATTAATAACTATAGTGATAATAATACTACTAATAATAATACTAATACTTATGATAATACTAATAAAAATAATAATGATAATCATAATAATAATAATAATAATAATAATAATAATAATAATAATAATAATAATAATAATAATAATAATAATAATAATAATAATAATAATAATAATAATAATAATAATAATAATAATAATAATAATAATAATAATAATAATAATACCTTAGAGAACAAGCTTCCAAAACAGAAAATAAAATGCCTCAGTCCAGGTTCGAACCTACGACCTCTTGTATAACACCCAAACACCCTCCACCATAGCTCTACCCATTCATTTCTGTTATATGCTCTGATTAAAAACTATATAACACATATTTCTGTTTACTTCATCTTCTACAAAAGCAAGACCCATTTAACACTTTCATCATCATCATCCCTTATCATTTATTATCATCATCATTTCCATTACTCATCACCGAGTTCTTTATCATGTTTTATTATCATCATAATTTTAATCACCGTTATCATTATTCATAAACATTTCGATGAACGACTTCTTTCATTATCATTTTCATTTTACTTCGTCATCATCATCTATCATTATGTGATTGTTTATCATCACATCTTCCATCATCTTTTCATTTAAACAGAATATCATGATCCTATCATTAACCTTAAATTGGGTGTGGGTTTATGTTGTCGTGCAGGAACCAGAAAAGAAGTAGATGAGCTTGCAGCCCGTAGCCCAGATTTACTTTGAGCCCAACAGAAAGCATAAAATAAGTCACGGCCCAATCAGAATGAATAAATGGTTTGATTATGATAGAAAAATTTTGAACGGCAGTATAATGAAAAGATAACAAATAATATCGCATGCACCCATCATCAATTCATCATCATCACCTCATCTTCCATTCATAAAACATCATCATCATCTTTTCATTATCACGACTTCAATATCATTATAATATACCCACACTTGCGAATTAATTACACGTACAGTATTCCACACCATTCTTGTCATCGTTATGCACCATAATTCTTGTTACAGTAATCAAATAGAAGCAGGAATATCACGAATAAGGAGAGAGAAAAAATATCGCAGCAGCAAATCAAACGAGTAGTAGCTGTAATAGATGCAGTTTCAATGGGGTTTGAAACTGAAAAGGAATCGAGTAGAAAAGAAAAAGAAACAAGAAAAATATAGCAGTAGCAAGGGAAGGTGCGTTTTGGGCTGCTGTTTTGGGGGTAGAAACAGAAGTAAGTAATCAACAATATAATTGGTTTAGTTTACAGATTGGGTTTCGAATAGTGTGGCGTTTAAAGGTTCACGAAAAAAATTAAAAAAAATAAAAATAAAAATTTGTAGAGAGATAGAAAGAGAATGAGAGAGATTGAGAGAGATATGTGGTTCACGATGGCTTTCATGGTGATGAAGTGGTATTGCAGAAGTAAGAAATAGAAAATGAAACGCTCAAGTGGTGGTTCTCGAATGGTGACTAAAAGAGTGATGTGCAGGTGATGGTGTCTAGTGGGTTTACGAAGAAGACGGTGAAGAAAGGTGGACGGTTTCGTTTGGTGGTGACCGAATAAGATAGTGAGGGTACCGATGGTTTTTGAAGTTGTGGTAGGTTTATGGTGGCATTTTGAATGATGAAGATGGTGTTCAAAGGTGGGTTTTCTTGAAGGTGTTGTATGGTGATCGAATTATAAACTAGATACAAGAACACAAGTGGGTGAAAGGTGGTGATTGGGTCTTCTTTGAGCAGTTCACGTAGCAGCACAAACCAATTGATAATAATACTATCTCGAATATTCGAGTGGTTATTGTTGTAAATCGAACAGCAGTAGCAGATTGTGAGGTTTGTGTGGCATTTAAGTTGTAGTAGATATCAAGCAAAAGTCGAAGAAAACAACAAGTGTGGTGTGGTACTTTGACAACCAAAAATAAAAAGAAAGGAATTGCAGAGGTGGTTGAATTGGTGAAACATGAGAATTATGGTGATAATGGTTTGAAAGGGTTCTCGGGTGTTGATTGTCGAACAAATTGCTCCTTAGAACAAGTGAGTTTGTTGGGTCTACGATGGTGTTCATTTGGTTCATTAGTAAGAAGAAAAGGAAGGTAATTCACTGTAAAAGAAATGAAGAAACTTTGTGTGTGGAATGTTATTACTTCAACTTGTATATATAATACTACAAGTTGATTGAATGAGAATGATATAACAATTAAATATGCACATATATAGTATTATGTATGATTAAAATCCGACCACACAGAAGTCTTAATTCATGAATCTTATATCACGGATGTATTTACTATTTGTCAATCAAACAAAATTTAAAACAGTAAATCATATAATATTAATCATATAATAAAACGTGCGAATAGAAATAAAATAGTGAAGCCATCGGTTCATATTCAGTCGAGATATTATTTCGTATCCATTACTAAACGGCTAAGGATAATAGTATTTTCGAAAAATCCAAAATTTTTAAATCAAATTCCTTTATTTATTTTAGTCATTATGGTATAAAATTCGATCAATAATTTGTTAAATAAAAATTACATCAACTGTCCCGCTCATTTCTGGGTAAAATATAAAAAGTGCTAAAATTTAATAACTAGATTCTAAATACCTTTTTAATAAGCCTAAGATTTATAAAACTCATTTTCGGATCACCGTTTATTTTAAAATCACATAAGTTCGAATTTAACTTACTTAATATCAATCGAAACATCAAACGAGTATTACAATCATTTAATATTTATTTTTAATATACTTTATTTATATATAGAGATATATTTTAAATAATAATTATTATAATATCCTATTTTTATTTTATTAATTTTTAACAACAACAACATATAATACTTTGTTATAATTCAGTAGGCTTATAACTACCTTTAGTGGTTTGATTCTTGATGTTATAATTCAGTAGGCTTATAACTACCTTTAGTGGTTTGATTCTTGATGTTATAATTCAGTAGGCTTATAACTACCTTTAGTGATTTGATTCTTGATTTAGAATACTAATAATGAAGTGTAAGAACAAAGATGATAATGGAGAGAAAGAAAGAAACACTTTGTAAGTGTGAGAAATGGTGCAAGTTTAATGCTTGCATTCATGAGTATTTATAGCCTAAAATCTCAATATAAAAATACATACTTTGTGTACCAAAATTGACTATATGTATACACCAAAATTGACTATCCATATCTATATTATTATTATTATTATAACACTCCCCCTTGGATAGCAATTTTATTTTGTTGAAGATCAACTATAAATTACTGCCTCGTTAAAAACCTTGCTAAAGAAAACCCAGTGGGAAAAAACTTTAGCTAAGGGAAAAAGAGTGCAGCATGGAGTTGACTCCCCCTCAAGTAGACATCGCTTCAGCTGTTACATCTTTTGAACATGTCTCATGCCAATGTTATGAACGTGTGTTCTGAAAATAGCAGTTGGAAGTGCTTTCGTGAAAAGATCAGCAGAGTTTTTGCTAGATTGCACATATCTCATTTCAATCTGGTTGTCCTTAATGAGATTTTGAGTGTATGAGAAGAATCTAGGTGGTATGTGTTTTGTTCGGTCACTTTTGATATACCCTTCTTTCATCTGTGCTATGCAAGCTGCATTATCTTCATAGATAGTTGTTGGACTTTTATCGCGTTCTAGTCCACAAGAATCAGTAATGAGTTGTGTCATTGATCTCAACCAAAAACATTCTCGAGTAGCTTCATGTAATGCAATCACTTCGGCATGATTTGACGATGTAGCAACAAGTGTTTGTTTTTGAGAACGCCATGATATTGCAGTACCTCCATTTAGGAATACATATCCAGTTTGAGATTTAGCTTTATGTGGATCAGATAAATAACCTGCATCTGCATAACCAACCAAATCTTGTTTTGATTCGTTAGAATAAAATAATCCTAAATCAGTAGTTCCTCGAAGGTATCGAAATATGTGTTTGATCCCATTCCAGTGTCTTTTGGTAGGAGCAGAGCTGAACCTTGCCAATAAATTAACTGCAAAAGAAATGTCAGGTCTTGTACAATTTGTAAGATACATAAGAGCTCCAATTGCACTAAGATATGGTACTTCTGGTCCAAGAATGTCTTCTTGATCTTCACATGGACGAAATGGATCAGCTTCAACATTGAGTGATCTAACAACCATAGGAGTACTTAATGGTTTTGCCTTGTCCATATTGAAACGTTTCAAAATCTTTTCAGTATATGTTGTTTGATGTACAAGTAAACCATTAGGCATATGCTCAATTTGTAAACCAAGACAATACTTGGTTTTTCCGAGATCTTTCATTTCAAATTCTTTCTTTAGAAGTTGAATGGCTTCATGGATCTCTTTATTTGTACCTATGATGTTAAGATCATCAACATAAACAGCTATGATCACATATCCGGATGTTGTTTTCTTAATGAAAACACAAGGGCAAGTAAGATTATTTGTATACCCTTTGCTTATCAAGTAATCACTTAATCGGTTATACCACATACGTCCCGATTGTTTTAACCCATATAAAGATCTTTGTAATTTAATTGAATACATTTCTTTGGGTTTTGCATTTGATGCTTCTGGTACCTTAAATCCTTCAGGTATCTTCATATATATATCACTATCAAGTGATCCATATAGGTAAGCAGTCACAACATCCATGAGATGCATTTCTAAATTTTTAGAAACTGCCAGACTGATTAAGTACCTAAAAGTAATTGCATCCATAACAGGGGAATAAGTTTCTTCATAATCAATTCCCGGTCTTTGAGAAAAACCTTGAGCTACAAGTCTAGCTTTATACCTTGTAACTTCATTTTTCTCATTTCTTTTTCGGACAAAAATCCATCTGTATCCTACAGGTTTCACATCTTTAGGAGTGAGAATGATGGATCCGAAAACTTTTCTTTTATTGAGTGATTCTAATTCAGCTCGTATTGCTTCTTTCCATTGAGCCCAATCATGTCTATTTTGACATTCAACCATAGATGTTGGTTCTGGATCATCATCATTATTCATGATGTCATATGCAACATTAAATGAAAATTTCTCATCAAGATTTTTCATTTCATTTCGGTTCCATAATATTTTTGAATATGCATAATTGATTGCAATTTCTGTATTGACATCATCAATCTCCTCTGCAGTAGGAGTACTGATTTGTGGTTCTTCTTGAACACTTTCTTTTACTTCATTATCAGCTGATTTTCTTTTTCGAGGATTTTTATCCTTTGAACCGATTGGTCTTCCACGTTTCTGACGTGGCAAAGATTCATGAGTGACGTTATTGCCAGCTTTTGGAATTTCAATTCGAGCTGGAGTATTTACTGCTGGTATATATGATTTTGTCACCGTTTTTGTATCTGTAAATGCATCAGGCAATTGATTTGCAAGTTCTTGTATATGCATTATCTTTTGAACTTCTGTCTCGCATTCTTTTGTGCGAGGATCAAGATACTTTAATTGAGGTTCACACCATGAAACATCATTTTCTTTATTTTTCATTTCTCCCCCTAATCTAGGGAACAATGTTTCATTAAAATGACAATCAGCAAAACGTGCTGTAAAAACGTCACCTGTCATAGGTTCAATATACCTTAATATTGAAGATGTTTCATATCCAACATATATTCCCAACCTCCTTTGGGGACCCATTTTTGTACGTTGTGGTGTCGGAATTGGAACATACACTGCACAACCAAATGTTCTAAGATGGGAAATATTTGGCTCTTGACCAAAAGCAAGTTGTAGGGGGGAATATTTATGACTTGCACTTGGTCTGATGCGAATCAATGCAGCAGCATGTAAAATTGCATGACCCCATATAGATACAGGGAGTTTTGTTCTCATTATCAATGGTCTAGCGATTAATTGTAAACGTTTAATCAATGACTCGGCTAAACCATTTTGTGTATGCACATGAGCAACAGAATGTTCAACAACAATTCCTATAGACATGCAATAGTCATTAAATGCTTGAGATGTAAATTCACCAGCATTATCAAGTCTCACCCTTTTAATGGTGTAATCAGGAAAATGAGCTCTCAATTTAATAATTTGGGCAAGAAATTTTGCAAATGCCACATTACGGCTTGATAACAGACAAACATGAGACCATCTGCTAGATGCGTCTATTAGAACCATGAAATATCTAAATGGTCCACATGGTGGATGAATTGGTCCACATATATCACCTTGAATTCTTTCAAGAAACATTGGTGATTCTTTCTCAACCTTAAGTGGTGAGGGTCTAGTTATCAATTTTCCAAGAGAGCAAGATGTACATGGAACCATTGTATCATGATGGATTTTTCTATCCTTTAGTGGATGTCCATGAGTACATTCAATAATCCTTTTCATCATTGTTGATCCTGGATGGCCTAATCTGTTATGCCATAAACTGAATACACCAGGATCAATATATTTTTCGTTAAATACCATATGTATTTCTGGTACATTTATATGTGTATAATGTAATCCAGAACTAAGTCTTGGCAGTTTTTCAACCACATGACTCTTGTCAGTGATACTTAAATATTTCTCATTTTCTGTTGTCACTGACTGATAATCATACCCGTTAAGGTATATGTCGGAGAAACTCAATAAATTTCTGCTTGACTTGGGAGAAAATAAGGCATCATTTATTAAAAATTTTGTACCATTTGGTAGTATGAAATTTGCCTTTCCTATCCCTTTTATCAAGTTAGCAGGTCCTGATATTGTATGTATAGTTCCTTCCGTTGGTTTTAGATCAATAAAATATTTCTCGGATTTAAGTATAGTGTGTGTAGTTCCACTGTCTGCTATACAGAGATCTCCACCACTTGATTGATGTTGTATTCCAGCAAAATTCATATTGAACTTCATATATAAGAAATAAATAGTGAGTACATTAATATTACACAATATTTTAAACGCAAATAGATAGTACTGAAACATTTAGCAAACATAATGACAAAGACAGACGATATTAAATCGTTTATTTTTCAAAAGACACACAACTTAAACATTCAAGAAATCTTCATATAAATCAGATGGTTTCTCAGTGACTGTTGGATCAATATTATCCACAAAATTTACTTCCTTTTCTTTACCTTTCAGCGAATCCTGATACATCTTAACAAGATGTTTAGATGTTCGGCAAGTATTAGCCCAGTGGCCCATTCTACCACATCTGTAGCAAGATTCTTCAGAATTTTTAGAAGAATTTTCTTCAACATCTTGTTTAATGGGCTTGTTTTGTGGTTGATATTTATATTTTCGTGGATTACTATTTCTTTGACCACCACGGCCACGACCACGACCACGTCCACGCCCATTACCATTACCATAAGGATGGTTTCTACCATAGTTATGGCTTTTGGCATGATGATGGTGATGGTTATTATAACCACGACCTTGCCCGCGTCCTTGTCCCTGTTTATAATTATTTGCAGTATTTGCTTCAGGGATTGCAAGTGTACCAGTAGGACGGGATTGCTGATTTTTCATTAATAGCTCATCATTTTGCTCTGCAACTAAGAGATATGAATTAAGTTCAGGATATGTTTTGAACTTTAGCATTCTCAAATTTCTTTGCACTGTGATGTTTGCAGCATTCATTGTGGAGAAAGTTTTCTCCATCATGTCTGCATCACTAATTTCATGTCCACAGAATTTAAGTTGTGAACATGTATTATACAGAGCTGAGCTGTATTCATTTACTTTCTTAAAGTCTTGGAACCTTAATGTTCTCCATTGTTCCATTGCAGCTGGAAGTAAAATTTCTCTTTGATTATTGAATCTGCTTTTGAGACCTTCCCATAAAACATGGGGATCTTCTACAGTCACATAATTATTTTGTATGCATTCATCAATATGTTGATGAATAAAGCAACATGCCGTAGCTTGTTCTTTTTCAGAACAAGTGTTGTTTTCATTTATGGTTTCAAGAATGCCCATTGATTTAAGATGCATTTTTACTTTTATAACCCATGGCATGTAGTTGTTTCCAGTTGATTCTAAAGGAGTAAATTTAAGCTTTTCCAGATTCGACATTTTCTATTATCAAAAATTAAAACAAACATCATGATAAATTAGAGTCAATTTATATTCATAAGTATATAAACATTAAACATGAATTTAATATAACATAAATGATAAGTAGGTGACAGTGTCGACCATGTGTAAGCAATCATAAATAAATGTTATATAACAAAAATATAAATATTAGTAAACATAAATGAAAATTTGGCGACAGTGTCGACCATATATTTTTTCAGGTGGTATAACCGACCTATATCATTCTGGTGGTATAACCGACCATATATCATTTTGGTGGTATAACCGACCATATATCATTTTGGTGGTATAACCGACCATATATCATTTTGGTGGCAGAGCCAACCATATTTAGTATTAAGATTATCGTGCTGATAACGTGTTATAATTCAGTAGGCTTATAACTACCTTTAGTGGTTTGATTCTTGATGTTATAATTCAGTAGGCTTATAACTACCTTTAGTGGTTTGATTCTTGATGTTATAATTCAGTAGGCTTATAACTACCTTTAGTGATTTGATTCTTGATTTAGAATACTAATAATGAAGTGTAAGAACAAAGATGATAATGGAGAGAAAGAAAGAAACACTTTGTAAGTGTGAGAAATGGTGCAAGTTTAATGCTTGCATTCATGAGTATTTATAGCCTAAAATCTCAATATAAAAATACATACTTTGTGTACCAAAATTGACTATATGTATACACCAAAATTGACTATCCATATCTATATTATTATTATTATTATAACATACTTCAAATTGTATTTCGAATTATTATTTATATATACATACACACATATCTATTTATAATTAATTGTTCGTGAATCATCGAGAGCAGTCGAAGGTCAATTGAATATATGAAAACGGTTCAAAATTTTTTTGAGACTCAACATTACATACATTGCTTATCGTATCGAAATCATATAAGGATTAAGTTTAAATTTGGTCAGAAATTTCCGAGTCGTCACAAATGGTTCCCCGGTAACGATGGCGAAAGGGCAACGTATATATCAAGGTTGTAATAAGGTTGTTTCGACTGAAAAGTCGAAGTTGACTTGTTGGAGCTGTGACAAAACTGACTACTTTGGAAAAGAATTGAAAAGTCATTTTAGCTAATAAATGTCAAAGGGTCTGACACGGATATGTGTTAAACTATGACTTTGGTTTTATAAATTTTTCAGGTACATAACTGTGGGTAACATGTGGTTGGATCATCATCTCGATTGTTCATTATTTGAAGTGTCTTCAGGAATTTCGAAGGGTTTGAAACCAGATTGTAATCGTTAATATATATATGATGTTCTAGCACAGTTTTGAAGTCAAAGTATAACTTGGAAAGATATAGGAATCTAAGAGTGATGATATTGGTTATATTTCAAATTGAATTCTGCGATTTCAAGATCAGCATATGTAATTGAATTTGAATGAGTATGGTTGTTTTGATTTTTATAAAAGAATGTGTATTGTTGAGAAAATAGTGTGTATAGTTGTTGATTGCTGAATCAGATTCGAAGAATGTACCATATTAATTGTGAATTTATATATCTCTCGGGTATTACCTACCCGTTAAAAAAATTCACAATTAATATTTTGTACAAAAGAATTTTATTACAGTCTTTACGAAAATATATATGTGTATATTTTCTTTAGATGTAACATAGATTTAATGAGTTAATATTAAATTAAACTCATCTGATTTATGGTTGAAACTAGAATTGAGTAATTCTAAAACTTTATAAATTACATAAGTATTTCTTCAATAATATTATGAATTAATACTTCGTTATTTGTTGATACATGATGCTGGTTTTTGTGAAATTCTTGTGAACTTCGCCAGGTACGAATGATGTTATTTGGAAAGTTTCGAGTACATCGATGATGAAAGTGTAAAATCAAATATATATTTAAATAATACACTTGGTTTATTATGAGTTGGAATTTATTGAATTGAGACAGAAATTGTAGCTAACGATGGTTAAGTTGCGGACGAAGGACGTACCTCATTGCATATTAGTAATATGAATTAACCGAGTAGTTAAGATTCACACATAATAGCTTAGTATGGAAAGATTTATTTTGATCACAAAAATTATATATATACAAAATATACATATAATTCCTTCAGAGGGAGTGAGTTAATACTTCATAACTCATTGATACAATATACGCGTTATTGATTCGTAATGATGTCCACAGTGATTCTTGAACTGATGGAGTTTGTGATGTTATAGGTGTTGCTGATTCTGATGACACTGACGGCACTGACTGTGATGGTGATGCTACGGTACTGTTGATGCTGTTAGTAAAACAAGTCTAGCTTATAAATCACGCACCATTCTTGTCAGGGTTTCTACTCTTCCTTCTATCATTTCGATTCACTCATCTGATTTATGATTAGGGTTAGAATAGATAATCTCTAAGACTTTAGAGATTACATAATCGCCGCGGAGTGTTTCTCCAATGAAGTTATGAATCAACACTTCATCGTTTGTTGTTGTTGGTATTCCTTGGTATCTACAAGGCGTATGACATTGGTGGTCGTGGGACAGATTGTAAAGTTGAGGTTTACGACGCGGTTATGCTTGGGGGTGGTAATGGTACTGTTGGTGTTGATGATGGTAGTACTGGTTATACTGCTGGTGCTGCTGTTGGTGTTTGTAACCTTTGCACCATATTCTCCAAAGCCACTACCCGAGCACGAAGCTCGTTGACTTCTTTTATTACACCGGGGTGATTGTCGGTTCGGACGAGCGGATAAATAAAATCTAGAATTTGATGTAGTATATAATCGTGACGAGATACTCTCGAAATGAGAGAGAAAATTGTGTTTCGGACAGGTTCGCCGATAAGTGCTTCAGGTTCTTCGCCAAGAGGGCAATGTGGTGGATGGAAAGGATCGCCTTCTTCTTGTCTCCAATGATTGAGGAGGCTACGAACCCAGCCCCAATTCATCCAAAAATAGATGATGGTTGATTGGTTGATCCATTCCAGTCACACTACTTTCGGAGCTTGAGTGGGATTCCATATTGGAATTCGAGGGACTTGAACTAATGACGAATTCCATTTCGTTCGAATGAATAAAGGATTTTTCGATATGAAATAATTTTCGGCTATCGGGTGGTATTCTAATTACATAGAATATCTATATATATAGCGCAAAAGATTTCGTAGATTACGGAGGAATTTACGGGATATGTCAGGCAAAGTTTACAGTAACAGATACGCTAAGATATGAATTTTGTCTATACACTATTCATGCAATCAATGCAGTAAGATGTGTCTAGACGAAGAATGATAAGCAGGCAATTTCCGACAAAAATGATAAGCAAAACTTTTGACATGCAGACACAGTCGAAGTCCAGACTCACTAATGCATCCTAACGACTATCAGTTAGACACACTAATGCAGACCTGGTTCGCTAAGACCACCGCTCTGATACCAACTGAAAGGACCCGTTCATATTATAAACGATTCACAATAGTTGATTACATCGCGAGGTATTTTACCTCTATATGATACATTTTACAAACATTGCATTCGTTTTTAAAAGACAAACTTTCTTTACATCTAAAGTTGACGGCATGCATACCATTTCATAATACATCCAACTATAATTGACTTAATAATAATCTTGATGAACTCAATGACTCGAATGCAACGTCTTTCGAAATATGCCATGAATGACTCCAAGTAATATCCTTAAAATGAGCTAATGCACAGCGAAAGATTTCTTTAATACCTTAGAATAAACATGCTTTAAAGTGTCAACCAAAAGGTTGGTGAATTCATTAGTTTATCGTAATCCATTAATTCCATAATTTTAATAGACCACAAGATTTCATCTTTCATAAACAATCTTACACTCGCAAGTGTATAAAAATCATTCCTATGATGAACACCTGGTAACCGACATTAACATAATGCATATAGAATATTCCCCGCATACTCGCAAGTATGCCATATATCGGCAATCGCAATCACCATTTAATCGAAGTACTAAAGCATTCCAAATTCCAGAATGGGGTTTGTTAGGCCCATAGATCTATCTTTAGGATTCGCGTCAATTAGGGGCCATTTCCCAAATTCTTAGGTTACCAGACTTGAAAGGGCAATATTCGGTATAGTAATCCAACCATAGAATGTAATTTCGATTACTTGTGTCTATTTCGTAAAACATTTATAAAAGCAGTGCATGTATTCTCAGTCCCAAAAATATATATTGCAAAAGTATTTAAAAAAGGGAGCAAATGAAACTCAGAATACTGTATTTTGTAGTAAAAATATATATGACGTCATTGAACAAGTGCAAGGTTGGCCTTGGATTCACGAACCTATATTAATTATATATATTTATATGTTTGATCAATATCTGTCTAACAATTTAGGTCAAGTCGTAGTGTATCACAATCCTAATGCTCGAGACTAAATATGCAAAAGTCAACAAAAGTCATATTGACCAAAATGTCTTCCAAAATTTATACATGATTATTATATAGTTTAAATATAGTCGTTTTATATATTTAAATATTTTTAACAGATTTTATTAAAGTAAATAATATAGTTCTTTTATTAATAAATAAAATTTTATATTAAAATTTATATAATAAAAATATACTTTTATATATCTTAAGTAATAAAATTTATAAAGTTCATTTAATATCATAAAAATAATATGATAGGTATTATTAATGTAATTATATTATACGTAGTAAAATATCTTTGTATCACATATTTATTTGATAAAATAATATTGATAATAATAATAATAATAATAATAATAAGTAAAAGTTGTATTATTTTGAAATAATTAATATTATTCTACTAATAAAAATAACAATAATTATATTTTCTAAAAATGATAAAATGATAATTTTTATTAATAATAGTACTAAAATGATAATAATAATGATGTTTCATATTAACAATGATATTTTTATTAAAAATAATAATTTTAGTAAAAATGATAGTTTTAATATGAATAATACTTTTAATAACAATAATAATAGTAAAATAATGAAAAACGATATTTTTCCTTTAAATCAATATCTTACAATATCTTAATTTCATCATGATACGCATACACATTATTTCCTAATCGCTTCGTTTAATAGGTTTTAGTCATCTTTTATATCGCGTTCATATTAATAATAATAATAGTAATCATAATAATTAGATGTTACTAATATTAGTTTTAATTATAATAATAATAATAATAATAATAATAATAATAATAATATTAATGATAATACTAATAACTATTTGAATGATAATAATAATAATAATACTAATTATAACCTTAACGATAATAACGATAATAATAATAATAATAAAAATAACAATAATATCTTTTATTAATAACGACAATGATAATAATAATAATAATAATAATAATAATAATAATAATAATAATAATAATAATAATAATAATAATAATAATAATAATAATAATAATAATAATAATAATAATAATAATAATAATTAGATTATAACGACGATAATAATAATCATTTTTACAAAAATTCAATTGACTATAACTTCTAAACCGTTCATCGAAACCATTCGATATCTAAATGAAAAGTTCTCAATTTTTCGCTAGCTTTCCAACGACATGCATATCATATACCTTATCTTCATAGCATATGTATTTAATTCAAGATTCGACATAACCTATCTAACGACAATAACGAACGTATAAGCATGCATAATCATATATACTCGAGCACTAGTCAGGGATACACTAATAATATATAAAAGTTAAGTTATGAGGACTCACGTATCAATATTGAGATTCAATATTGCAAGAAAAGTACGTAGACGCAACGGGAATGATAAACACTAGTTTGACTCACGAGCAATACTCCCGAACCATACCCATAACCTCCATAGCTATAACCCATAATTTCCTTAGCTCTATCCCGCTCGAAAAACAATTTCGAAATCACTCGAACAGCACTCCGTCGTAATATTTTATGTATACTAATAATATCTTGAAATAATACGGAGTAAATATATATATGTATGTAAATCGATTGAGAGAGTTTAGAGAAAAATATTTTCAAGTTTCTATGAAATAATGAAATCTACTGAATTCTATTTATAATAGATTTTTGAATTATTAAAGTGAATTATTAAAGTATGAATAATTAAAGTGAATTACTAAAGTATGAATTATTAAAGTGAATTATTAAAGTGTGAATTATTAAAGTGAATTATTAAAGTATGAATTATTAAAGTGAATTATTAAAGTGAATTATTAAAGTATGAATTATTAAAGTGAATTATTAAAGTTAAAGTAAAGTAAAAATAAAGTAAAGGTAAAGTTTAAGTATAGTAAAAGTATAAAACTATGTACGTATAATACGCGTATAAATATATATAATATTAATTTAAATCGTTATATATATTTAATAAAATAAAATATAAATATCGTTATCTTTATCTTTATCATACTGGTTAAGTAATGAGTTGTCAAAAGTGGTTCTAGATATTTATAAAAGTTATATACGTTTTAATAATAAAGTTCTTTTTAAACTGAAAACGTTTTTGTACGTTTGAAACTAAATCAAATAAATATGATAATTTTGTTTTCCAAAGCTAAATATATCTAAGAATCATTTTGTTTAAAGGTTAAAATAATGAAAATCGTTATATCATAAAACCTTTTAGAAAAGTTGAATCATATATATTCATAATATGTTTCAAGTTTTTAAATTACAGTATGTTGGTGAAGTATGGGATAAAGTCCAAAGGTTAAATAAACGTATGAAATCATCTTAATGAAAAATGTCGAGTTACTTAACTTGTCGATATCCAACATCTAAGTTATTTACACTCCATGTTCTTACTTATAAATCACTTTATCATTTTCCGAATGTTGTCAAAAAGAATAGATTTCTTAAATCACAGTGGACCTCATAATATGGGCCCGTAATCATATCACAATGTATCTGATAAATCAATCATTTGATATTATCTTCTAATTCCTTCGATAAACATATTAAAACAAATACGTTCGTGTAAAGTATTATACGTTTAATACTTTATTAATATTCTCAAGTTATAATATATATATATATATATACATATATATACATATCTATTTATATATAACGGTTCGTGAATCGTGGAATTTGGTCGAGGTTATAGTGAATGTATGAACACAGTTTAAAATTCTTGAGATTTAACTTAACAAACTTTGCTTATCGTGTCGGAATAATATAAAGATAAAGTTTAAATTTGGTTGGGAAATTTTCGGGTTGTCACATTTTGTAAATGCAGTAAATGTCAATTGATAAGAGTTGGACTACTTTAGATCGTTTTCTAGAGAATTTTGGTCAGGTCTTAATTTGTTCATCAGTAGATGTAACGAATACCTTAATACCGAAGGAGAATGTCGTTTTCCATGTGATAACCATGTATTTCACAAGCCAAAAACAATTAAAATACATATACATAAACACGAGTTTAGTGAACGTTATAAGATATGGAGATGGCATGGTGAAAATATCATTATGCCACCGCCAACAGAACCTGTCATACATGAATCGACTGACCGATTGCATGATTTACTGAACGATCTTCGTGAGGATAGTACTTTAGAAGAACAAACCATAGATGACGATGATCCAATGAACACAACTGATGCACCAAGTGATAGACACGCCGATATTAGTGAATTAGATAAACTTGACGAGACAAAGCTATACCATGGTTGTAACTTTATGTCAGCGTTTAATTTTTTAGCAAAGTTGATTCACATGAAGGTAGATAGTAAATGGACCAATACATCATTTGACAAATTGTTGCAATTGCTTACAACTACATTTCCTCTCGCTAATATTCCTAAGTCTCACTATGAGGCTAAGAAGAAAATGAGTGAGATTGGTTTAGGACACGAAGTGATCCATGTTTGTAAGAATGACTGTTGTTTGTTCTGGAATGAGAACAGCAAAAAGGACCATTGTCCTCTATGTAAGACCAGTAGATGGAAAAATGAAAATACGAAGGGAAAGAAAGTTGCTCACAAGGTTTTGCGTTACTTTCCATTGACTCCAAGACTTCAATGTCTATATAAATCAAGTGTAAATGCAAAAGATATGATTTGGCATGCTATTGGTCAATGTAAGGAAGAAGGTAAAATGCGTCACCCGGTGGATGGTACATCATGGAAAAGTTTTGAAGCACGTTATCCAGATTTTGAAAGTGAACCTATAAATGTTAGGTTAAGGTTGTCTTCTGATGGTTTTAATCCATTTGGCAACATGAATAATGCTTACAGTATGTGGCCGGTCGTATTGAAAACATACAATGTGCCCCTGTATTTGTATGAAAGATTCTTCATTCATGTTGACACTATTAATACCTGGTCCTAAATCACTGGGTAAGGATATGGATGTTTTTTTACGTCCGTTGGTCGATGAATTGAAAGATCTGTGGTCTAATGGAGTCGAAACAAAGGACTCCTTTACAAACAGTGTTTTCACTATGCGTGCCGCGCTTTTAATGACCATTAATGATTTTCATGCTCGTAGTAGTTGGTCTGGTTGGAGTGGACAAGGCTATTATGCATGCTCTACATGTATGTCGACACTCCTTGTGTACACGTGTTGTCTAAAATTGTTTATTTTGGCCATAGAATTTACTTGGAAGAGAATCATCTATTGAGGCAAAGCTTGTCATTCAAAGGCGAGATAGAGACTAGGCCTCATCCTCGTAAAAGAACCAATGATGAGATCTTAGAACAACTTAGACCATTTTCTAGAAAAGCGTTGCAACATGAACCGGGGAAACATCCGAAACATGGGGGAAGAAAAGGAGACGTGATGAGACAATTGAGGGTAATTGGAGTAAGAAATCTTGGTAATTGGAGTAAGAAATCTATCTTCTACGAGCTTAGCTATTGGTCTAATATTGAACTGAAACTTAATCTGGATGTCATGCATATAGAAAAAAAATGTGTGCGAAAGCTTGTTGAATACTTTGCTAATGCACAAGGGAAAATCGAAAGACACTGTTAAGACAAGGAAGGTATTAAAAGAGTGGGGCATTCATTCAGAGTTGTGAAAGAAACCAACAGGTAATAACGAAAAGGAAGAAAAACCTCATCCTAAGTACTCCTTTTCAACTGTCGATCGAAGTCTATTTTGTCAATTCATTAGGGGTGTTAAATTACCTGATGGCTTTGGCTCAAATTTTAGAACTAAAGTCGCCGATGATGATACCAAAATATCAGGGCTCAAGTCTCACGACCATCATTTAATGATGCGACGGTTGCTTCCGATTAGTTTACGAGCTTTCTTAAACTCGTTTATTTTAACCCCACTTATTGAGCTTCATTTATTCTTTAAGCAACTTTGTGCTCAAACCTTAAAGATTTCTGACATGGAAGCCGCCAAAACTCAGCTGATAAACATTTTGTGTTCGCTCGAGCAAATATTTCCTCCGTCATTTTTTGACATAATGATTCATTTGGTTATGCATTTGCCTGAAGAGGCTATTCAAGGCGACCCTGTTTACATGAGGTGGATGTATTCATTTGAAATATACATGAAAAAGTTGAAGAATTATGTCAGGAATAAAGCTAGACAGGAAGGTTCTATTGCCGAGGGCTATGTTGCGGATGAAGCCTTAACTTATGCCTCAAGGTATCTTGACACTGTACAAACAAGATTTAATAGGCCAGACAGAAATTTTGACACTTCAGTTCCCCAATGTAAGCATTACGTCTTTTAGTCCGTTTGTAGACCTATTAGTAAAGGTGACGACGTAGATTTGGATCCCGACACTAAGGCTAAAAATTTTTGGGTTGTACTTCACAACAACTCCGAGCTTGACAAATACAAGGAGTAAGTGTTCATTTCCCCTCATATTTTATTTGTAAGTTATATATTCGATGATTATACTAATATATCGAATATTTGCAGTGACTTTACAAGTGAAATGCATAGTGCTAATATGGAAAAAGAGTTTCTGGGTTGGTTCAAACACAAGGTCGTTGAGCTGAATCACCCTTTATAAGTAAAGATTTTCTTATCTTGTCTAACCTCGTCTTTTTCGTAGATCAAGTCTTTGCGAATAAATGACAAATCTTAAGTTAGTGACGAGTTACTTGCTTTGGCACATGGACCAATACATGTAACATCTTACACTGCTTGCATATGTAACAGTGTGAGGTTTGTGGTTCAAAGTCGAGATTTACGCCGAACAACACAGAACAGTGGAATTTCATCTCCTAGTGGTCCTGGAGGAACACTTTATTATGGTGTGTTGGAAGAAATTTTGAAGCTTAATTATTTATTTAGGTCCAATAATGTTTTTTTGTTTCACTGCAAATGGTTCAAAACCACCGGCAATAACTGTGTCACAAAGAATAACATAACCACCATTAATACTCAACAAGAATGGTATAAAAACAATCAATACATCCTTGCAACATAAGCAAATCTAGTCTTTTTCCTTGATAACCCGACTAAAAGAAGAGGTCAGCAAAGTAATTATTGGAAGGTTGTTCAAGAAGTACACCAACAGAACACTTGGGATCGAGATATCTTCATTGGAGATAACGAGTTGGATCTTATCAATGGCAGCACTTCGTCAAATTTTCGTTTGTCTTCTAACTTGGAAGAAGTCGCTCAAACAAATTTGAGTAGAAACGAATCAACGGTGGTTGAAGCAGACATCCGTTCCACAGTTGATGTTGATGTCGAGGGGAGCTACTATGAAGACGAAGATTTTGATGAAGATTTAGACGACGATATAGTCAATGTTGTAGACGACAATGCAGTCAACCAAGTAGTCAATGATGAAGACGACGATGATGACGATGATGCTCTTGACGATACAGACGGTCACACACGCGACAATGAAGATAATGATTGTGAACTTATGGATTATATTAGTGAATGATCTTAGATTGTAATATGTAAAAGCACATTATCTGTAATCGTTATCAATATATATATATGTGTGTGTGTGTGTGTATGTGTGTGTGTGTGTGTGTATATATATATATAATCTCTACACTTTAATTTTGTATGCAATAATATGTTAATTTATTTTACTTGATTCCTTTGTATGTATACGCGTATACTTGTATTTTTTTACATATGGTTGATGTTGTTTCCAACTATGGTGGTGGAAATGGTCCACCCGAGCGTGATGACTCATGGGAGCCATCAAAGATTCATTATTTGGGTAGGTTCAAAATTAATTTTATATTCTAAATTTTATATTCTATATTTATTTACTTTAAAAGTTAGTTTATTTAAAATTAATTTTTTATTCTAAATGTGTAGGTTCAAAAGGTCGCGGGAAAACCCGCAACCTAAAGCTAAAGAAGCACGTTAAGAAGTTTGGTCCGTTAAAGATTGAATTTGAGGAGGATGATTTAGAGACGTATGTGCCCGTTGGTAACAACTCTCGAACCTTTGGTTCCGTGTTGGGTACTACTTTAAATGGGATACCACTATATTATCCTAATTGGAACGATGTACCCGATCATTATAAACTTACAATAATCCCAAAAACTGAGGTTAAATACATTTAAATTTATAATTGTATATGTACAATCATATATATATATATATATATATATATATATATATATATATATATATATATATATATATATATATATATATATATATATATATATATATATATATATATATATATATATATATATTTGTTGACTTAATTATTTCTCAAAATTATGTAGTGGTTCTTCAACTTAAGGCTGCACCTTGAAGGTCCCAAGGGTGATATGCATCGAACTAGTATAAGTCAAGCTGTCGGTAAATTATATCGGGACAAAAAGTATAAGTTCAAGAAGACTTTTTGGAGTAAAAAAGGAGGAAACAACAACCCGCCACCCGGATGCAAATTAACCCAAGCTGATTGGAATCGCTATAAAGAGATGATTGAAAGTAAACAACACCAAAGAAGGTCCGAAGCAAATATTGAATGTCGTTCAAAGCAAACTGTCAAAACTCACCAAGGCCGAAAGTCATTCGCTCAAAATCGATATGAGCATGTAAGTTAGTTTAATTTTATTTTGAATAATATATATATATATATATATATATATATATATATATATATATATATATATATATATATATATATATATATATATATATATAAATATATAAATTAGTAAAAAAAAGTTTTTTTACATATTTATCAATTTCATATATTTACAGCGTAACTGGGAAACTATCGAGCAAGAGAGCTTAATCGAAAGCTATAAGCGGAACAATATGAAGCGACCCATCCTAATCCATCTTGGACAAATACATTATATTTGATTACATCACGAGGTACTTGACCTCTATATGATACATTTTACAAACATTGCATTCGTTTTTAAAAGACAAACTTTCTTTACATCGAAAGTTAACGGCATGCATACCATTTCATAATATATCCAACTATAATTGACTTAATAATAATCTTGATGAACTCAATGACTCTAATGCAACATCTTTTGAAATATGTCATGAATGACTCCAAGTAATATCTCTAAAATGAGCAAATGCATAGCGGAAGATTTCTTTCATACCTGAGAATTAACATGCTTTAAAGTGTCAACCAAAAGGTTGGTGAGTTCATTAGTTTATCATAATCGATCATTTCCATAATTTTAATAGACCACAAGATTTCATTTTCCATAAATATCATTACACTCGCAAGTGCATAAAAATCATTCATATGATGAACACCTGGTAACCGACATTAACATAATGCATATAGAATATCCCTGCATACTCGCAAGTATGCCATAATTATTGGCAATCGCAATCACCATTTAAATCGAAGTACTAAAGCATTCCAAATTCCAGAATGGGGTTTGTTAGGCCCATAGATCTATCTTTAGGATTCGCGTCAATTAGGGGCCATTTCCCTAATTCTTAGGTTACCAGACTTGAAGGGGCGATATTCGGTATAGTAATCCAACCATACAATGTAGTTTCAAGTATTTGTATCTATTTCGTCAAACATTTATAAAAGCAATGCATGTATTCTCAGCCCAAAAATATATATTGCAAAAGCATTTAAAAAGGGAGCAAATGAAACTCACATAATGTATTTTGTAGTAAAAATACATATGACGACATTGATCAAGTGTAGGGTTGGCCTCGGATTCACGAACCTATATCATTTGTGTATTTATTAATATACATAATTTGTAATTGAATAAGTTTATATATATATATATATATATATATATATATATATATATATATATATATATATATATATATATATATATATATATATATATATATATATATATAATTTACTAATTATATCATTTTTATATTAAATATATATATATACGTCTCATATATTCATTTTTTATATAAAACTAGTAATGTTGTTATGTTATATGTGTCAAATATTTTACATGTATATATTCTATTTGTCTGTTATAATAATAATAATTATATTAATACTAAAATATTATTATTAGTGATTAAAATAATGATAATGATAATACTAGTGTTAATAATATTGATAATGGTATTAATGATTCTATTAATAATATATTAATATTAATGTTAGTTTTAATAATAAAGCTTATAATGATGTTAATAACAGTAATTTTAAATAAAATGACAAGTTTATTAATAATGATAATGAAAATAATAATTCTTATAATAATACATAATACCTAATAATAATAATAGTTATAATAGCAATTTCGTTACTAATAAAAATATTAATAACAATACTTATGTTAATCATAATCCTAATCTTCATGTTTAGTTTCTAATCTAATAACTAAAGTTTCTATAACATCAATTTGTAATCCTATTCGTAATAATAGTAGTAATGCTTATAATAATAATAATGATAAAGATGATATTAATAATTATAATTATAATTATATTGATAATACTAATATTTATAAAATGATACCAATACTAATATTAATGAAACTAATAATAACTTGTGTTATTTCTCATAATAATACTAATAATAACAATCATCATAATAATAATAATAATAATAATAATAATAATAATACATATATCAATATCAAAACTAATAATAATAATAATAATAATAATAATAATAATAATAATAATAATAATAATAATAATAATAATAATAATAATAATAATAATGCTACTTAATGATATTAATATCAAAAATGGTGATAATGTTAATTCTATTATTTATATTAACGTGATAACAACAAATTTTAATAACACTAACAACAATAATAATAATAATAATAATAATAATAATAATAATAATAATAATAATAATAATAATAATAATAATAATAATAATAATAATAATAATAATAATAATAATAATAATAATAATGATAATAATAATGATGATAATAATAATAATAATAATAATAATAATAATAATAAATGTATTACTACCTTTAAAAGAGTTTGTAAGGGCTTCAAAAAAAATATAGCCACTGCCTATGATCGAACCCGAGACCTCTTGAAAACCCGCTAACACTCTTAACCAAGGCTCTACCGCCTATTAATCTGTTTTAAACTCTCTCCATTTATTTATAACTCTCGTTATTATTATTTTCTTCTCCCTCAATATACAATTCGACCAGAGCTCCACTTTTACTAATCATATATTTAATTTGATTGTTTTAGGATATGAAATTAATCCCTAAACGTTTCATAAATGAGATATTAAATTAATAAACGCAAAAAAAAATAAAAAAATAAGATAAATAGCATATTGCTGTTCGTCGCTAGAAGTAAAAAAAAATAATTGATTTTGAGATTAAAGAAGTTTTAGACAGAAATTATAAAACGAATTAGGTTTCAATTCATCCTTAGAAACTATTGGAAGCATTAATCGAACTTAAAACCTCAAAACAGATTCGAATTTGATGATGAACATAAAACTTTGACTTTTTGAAACTTAACTTTGACTCCAAAATTCTCGATCGATAAAATGAATTGGAACCCCAAATTTTTCAGATAGTTTGAGTGAAAAAATCCTAACAAGACTGCAATATTACTTTTTGACAATTAGTTCGATTTCGAATTTTGAAAATAAAGAAGAAAGAACAGGGGTATGCGAGAGAAGAAAAGAAAAAAAAATTTGTTAACTTTAACAGATAAAATTCAACACTTGCTGATTATGATTGTTATTGAAGATGGAAATCGACTGTTTTGCTAACAACTCCTTAACTGATCGTTTATGTATAGAATATGTGTGTATCGACTGGCTTCATTATCAAGGATAGGAAGAAAAAAAAATAACATGTGAAATCGATTTTTCAACTGCATTTGGATTGTACTCCTGATCAGATTATGAGTCGTACATATTTGGAGACAGGAGGATCAATTTATTACAGTATGAAAGCTACCAGAGTTGATTTTTGATCCTCCTTTTATTATAAATACATATATAATATAATTAATATTATTAAATAAATAATTGTAATAATAATAATAATATTACTAATATTACTAATAATAATAATAAATAAAAATACTGATTTCCTAATGTAGTTATCTGTATATATCGCATATGTTTATATATATTTGTATTTATCTATTTATTTTTATACATCTCTATATTTATATATCTATTATATTTATTTATTTTTATAAATTATAATTAATATTAATATTAAATATAACTTTAATAATAATACACTTAATATTAAAATAAGAAAAATTTATAATAATAATATTACTAATGATAATGTTATTAATTATCATAAAATGTATAGCAATGATAATGTTAATAACAATAATATTAATAATACTAACATTATTAACAATAACAAATATATTAATAATAATAATAATAATAATAATAATAATAATAATAATAATAATAATAATAATAATACATTATCAATCTATATCTATTAAGTTCATATCTATAGATTATTCATAACCCTCATATTGATATTAATATTGGAAGTAGTAACAATATTATTATATAAACTATATTTATATTTGTATTATATATCTGTATCATTACTTATATAATATATTATATATTAACTTTCATTACATATTTATTATTTATACATTATATATATGTTACAATTAATAATAATTATACATAGACCATATTTATTTATATACAGTTTTATTAATGACAACAATTTATCTTGTGTAATAATTTAAATAAATAACTCAATCGATTAAATTGTATTTTATTATTTCGATATATATATATATATATATATATATATATATATATATATATATATATATTCTTTTTTTTACTTATAATTATACCTATATATTTATTTACTACTATGGTTCGTGAATCGTCGGGACTAGTCAATGGTCAAATATTTACATGAACACAGTTCAAAGTTTTCGAGACTCAACATTATAGACTTTGCTTATTGTGTCGGAATAATATAAAGATAAAGTTTAAATTTGGTCGGAAATTCCCAGGTCGTCACACAATACGGATGACAATGGAAATTGGTATGAACCTTCCGAGGACACCATTCGAAATTATGTAAGTAATTATAATCACTAGCTCGCTAATTTGTATAATAAACACATATCATTTTCAAGTTTCTAATGGTGGTTATTCTTGTGTTTTAACTATGAAGAATGACATGGTGCGGATGCGTGATGAGAAAGTTGGGGCACAAAGTCCAATGAGTGAACGAGAAATCATGCGAGATGTCTTAGGTCGTCGGTATGGATGGGAACGTGGTGTTGGTCCTAGTTTTGCACGAAGGTCGATTGATTCGTGTACTTCCACCCAAATAAGTCAACAAATGTTCACAGATGATGAGTATAATCGTAGGTGGGATGCGGACCAAGAAAAGTTAAAAGTCGAGGTGACGAAGGAAGTCTCGAAAACGATGTCAAAAACTATTAAACAAACTATGCGCGATTTCTTCATGAACAACGTTTTTGGCCACGGAAAGGGACGAAAGGGAAAAGAAAAGGTTCTGGTAGAATTGCAAAGTAGTGAGGAGGAGGAGGATCAAACTATGGATTCAGATGACGACATGGCTATGTAATCAAAACAATTTGTTAACGTTTGTGTAATAACTAAAACTTAAATTCGTAGGATGTTATGTAATAACTTGAATTGTGAACCTTTCCTTATTTGTCGTTTAATCGTATTTTTAGTTGTTAATGTGATGTTACTGCTGTTATGTATGCTGGAAAATTGGTTACAATCAGGTTGCGAAGAAACGCCCGAATTACCGGGTGGGAAATTGCGAAACAGCAGCTTCCAGCACAGCTACTGGAGCATTTGCGGCGATGCACCGCCACAAATAGTGGTAAATTTGCTTACATCAAAATCCAATATTGCGGCGAGGAGTCGTCGCAATTATTCGTCACAATTAATGTACACCAGAAACGACACTGTGGGCCCCACTGTCAACTCGCCGCAAATAAATTTCCTTTTTTCCTTTTTGATTATCTTTAAACCACGGTGGGTCCCACACAAAATCGTCGCAACTAACCGTCGCTAAATACCTATTACGATGAACCTTTGGAGTCGTTCCTTTTGCGGCGAGACATCGCCGCAAAAGGTCTTTTGCGGCGGGCTGTACTGCTTGTTGCGGCGAGATTAGTAGCCTCAAATGGGCCTGTTTGCTGTAGTGTATAACTTGTTTTGTGGTTGTCCGTGAGGTTGTAAGGCGCGCCTGCAATGGGTGTTCTTATTTGTATTGTTCTTATTATTTTTATAAATAATATTTATCGGGTAAAATCCTTTATCTAAAAGTTAAAACTTTGTGCTAAATGCTTATATACTTTTTATTATATTATATAGATATAAATATATATGTATCATATATTAACCGTATTAACTGTTTGAAGAAAAATGTATGGTTCATGTTGGAACGATTATGGCTTACAAGTTAAAAATCCGCTACTCAACCTTTTTTATATTGACAGTCGACCGTTCGGTGTTCACTTCATGGTACGTGTAGTTACTCATTCTGCTTGAATGGAACCACGGACCAGAGAGATCGCAAAGAATCAAAAGATGACACTTGACGCTCAAATTCTTCCGATCAACAAAATACCCTGACGACCCGATTAAGTGTTTCCACATGTAATACCTGGTTAAATAAGCGCCGCAAAACTATGAGATTTGTTTTTTGTTTTTTTCGTTAAGTTATATCGGAGTTATCATTTTGAAACTGAAAACAAATCTCATGCTGGCCGTATTTAGACAGATTTCAGTCTGTTTTATAATTGGTCACATGACAATTGCGTTGATCAAAGCGATGCTAGTGGACGAGAAATTTGTATGTTAGATGTCGTAATCTGATTTGTTGTGAGATTCATCAAGTCCAGTGGTTCCATTCAATTGGGATCAACGCACAGACCGTAAGTTAAAATCAGTGGTAAAACTGACCCTTTAATGATCTCCATTTTGGAGTCAAACATTATGAGTTGAAAACCAATAGAGTTAACTTTTGGATAAAAGGAATCTTACATAAGCTAATAGAAGTACATGACAATGACACGTTTAACCATTTTTTGTAGGCCAACATTTGCCAATTATGACACCTATTGTAATTCTTGTTTTTGAAATGTATCATCATATCTATATCATTTGTTTCTAATTTAATTGTAACGAGTCCTTTGAAAATATGGGAGTGATTTGGAGAATTATTTTGTTTTACTTTTAACCTTACTTATACAGTTATACTATCTCATCTCATTTATATTTATATTTTTATATTTAAAATAATAATATAAGTTCGATTTCCTAGATTAATTTAGAAATATAATTTTGAATTTATGATATAAAAGTGTATATGGATAAATAAAATTAGTGTGTGACAATACCACCCAGCAAGGTTGCAAAATTCGCTATTCGGGGATTAATCGGTCGATACTTTAGAAGGATTAATCGGTAATTCGGAGATTAATCGGGGATTAATCGGATTGTACTTCATACATTTCAATTTTAAATTTTAAAATTTATATGTGTAAATATAGAAAAAAACCATAAATATAAAAAAATTGTAACATAATTGTCTAAAATTATTCATTTATTCAAAAACTATAAAATTCTAGTTTAAATTCATGTTATAATGTTAACCATTTTTTACTTTGACCGACTTTGATTAACAAATTCGATTTTAACTCATCAATTGACTTTGACCGTTTAATTAAACGGATTTTTGAAGATCGAAACGGATTGCTTTTAAAAATGATTAATCGATGATTAATCGACGAATATTCGGGGTTTTTGCAACACTGCCTCCCAGTATATATGCCACATATTTTTTGAATGATACTTTTTTGTTGAACAGGAATACCAAATCAAATATATGGAATTATTTATTTTATTTTATTTTTTGAAAAACAAACAAATTTTATTAATAATCAAGAAGAACGAATATTACAAGTACACTGTTAGGTTTCTTCTGTAATTCTTTGCTAACCAACCACACGACAAGAACAAAAAACACTTCGCTCCTTCTAATCACAACCTATTCAGTCGGTTTGTAATCGTCTTGGGCTTCGGTTGCTTCCGGCCACCAGCATATCGCCGGTGGTTCAGCTTTTTCGCTTTCTGTGTGTTAATAAGGTCGCTCGCCGCCGTTCCTACGATTCCGGCAACGGGGTTGACCTTTCGGTCTCGCAGGTTCTTCATCCGTTTTCCAGACGGCGATTCCGTGATTTTTTTCTCGGAATCTGGGTTTCGATGGGCTCTAGGTTTTAGATCGACGGGTTTGGGTTCCGTTTGCTTGTTTTGTGGGTTCGGTTTGCTGGCTGCCGTCGTCATTTCCGATCTCTGGTGCCGTCCGTTTTCTGGTGGTGATGGCAGGCGACGAATTTCGACGGAATTATGCTCTCACTTTCGGTAAGTTTCGGTTCAGATTTTGGGATTTTTGGTCGATTTTGGTTGTTTGGGCGTCGATTGGTGTGTTATTTATTGAAATCCGGTGGACTCCGGTGGTTTCTGGCGGAATTCGAAGTTTTCCGGTGACTGACCTGCTGCCGTCTGCTACTAACGGCGATTAAAGAGGTGGTGGTGGTTGCCGGCGGCCTTGACATCGTTATCAGTCATTGCCGGTCTTCGGCGGTTGCTATTGGTTGGCCTATAGTGGTAGGTTGGTGCTTGTTGGCCGTCTGGCGGCTTCTTGAGGTTGCCGGCGGCTGAAGGTAATTCAGGTTACTTTCTGGCTTTTGGCGGCCTTAAGAGGCTATCGGTGATCCGCGAGTTAGTTTTTGTTGGTGACTCTTAGCGGTCGCCGGCGGAAGCTGGTTTCTGGGGTTCACAGATTTGTAAATCCTTCGAAAAGTCGGTGAAGATGGCTTGGCTTCTATTGGTTTGATTTCGCGTTTGGTACTGTTTGGTTGTCGCTACACTGGTGTGTTCATACTTTTCCCGTAGCCGAGTCTGTTCGGGTGGACTCGGAGTCGTTGCCGACGTGTGTTGACTTGTTGACCATGGAAAATTGATGTTTATTGAAGTATTTCTCTCGGGTCCTTTCTTCTGCTCGAACGCGGATTTGATCTTATTCGACGGGCCTGTGATTCTCTGGTTTCGGAGTTTCTTAGAGGTTTTTCGGGTACGAGAGGTTACTTTGATTTGCAGGCCTCGGGTTAGGTGCTATTGAAGTGCCCGGCGTTCATTTTAGTGTGAGGCTTTTGAGTAGTGGTGATCGCTGGGTTAGATACGAGCCCGGTTTTATGTAGTATTTAGATTTAGGTTTGGTGGTTGTACGATTGTATTGTATCTTTCAATTTCATTTTTAATCATTTTCAATGTACTCGCTCTCTTTCAATATTACCGTCCAATGTATGACGACCAGAGCGAGACCTTTCAATTATAATCGTTTGTGTACTTTATCGGATCTTTACGATCTTTATATATATATATATATATATATATATATACATATATATACATATATATATATATATATACATATATATATAGGGGCAGGATCAATGGGGAAGTAACCAATCGGGGGGAAGCGGGGGGAAGCAAAAAAAAAATCGTTTTTTTTGAAATTTTTTTTTTCGGCATCAAGATCACACGAAAATATGAACATTTAGAAAAGACACTTTTTGATGAATGTTATTATTTAGGCGGGAAAACGATCGACAAAAATAACATTCAAGATAATATTGTTCGTGAAGAATATGAACGTTTTTTTTCATGTTTTGTGAAGTAAAATTTTGCCCGATTTAGAGTTTAGGTTTTAGGGTTTAGGGTTTGGTGTTTTGGGTTTATGGGAGTTTAGGTTTTAGGGTTTAGGGTTTGGTGTTTTGGGTTTATTCCATAAACCCAAAACACCAAACCCTAAACCCTAAACCCTAAACCCTAAACTCTAAACCGTTCGTGTTAAAAACTCAATCTAAATCCTAAATCTAAACCCTAAATCTAAACCCTAAACCCTAAATTTCTAAACCCTATAAACCCTAATATCTAAACCCTATAAACCCTAATATCTAAACCCTAATATCTAAACCCCAATAGCTAAAACCTCAAAATACGCTCGAAAAACACGATAATTGTTATATATTACTTCTTCGAGCGTTTTCCCGCCAAAATAAAAACATTTATCACAAAGTGTCTCTACTAAATGTTCATATTTTCATCTCATCTATAATGTTCGTGAACAACGTTTTTTCAAAAAACGAAAAAAAAAAGTTTTTGCTTCCCCCGCTTCCCCCCGAATGGTTACTTCCCTCTTGATCCTACCAATATATATATATATATATATATATATATATATATATATATATATATATATATATATATATATATATATATATATATATATATATATATTAAAATGTTTGTCAAAAAAAAAAAAAAAAAAGTACACTGTTAGGTATGGTACAATCAATATACATCAGAGATAAGTAGGGAAATTAACAACTACCTCAATAGTAGACATGAAGCTTTATCAATGGAGAACTTAATTAGCCGATACCGGTTATGGCGAAAGAGGGGACATCGAAGTGTCGCGGATTAGATAGCCAATTTAACCAATCTAGGCATCTTTTTTTCATCTACATGAGGTCCACTGGAAATTTTTAGATTGTATTTCATTCACTAATGATGCTCGCGAAGCTTTGACTTTGCCAAATACGCAAGCATTGTGATCTTTTCAAATTATGTACACCCCGTTATCCACACAATAGCTTCCCAAAACGATTGTCCAAGTGTTGTTTTAATTTCTGGGTTATGTCCTTCGAAGGCATCCATCCACACAATAGCTTCCCAAAACGATTGTCCAAGTGTTGTTTTAATTTCTGGGTTATGTCCTTCGAAGGCATCCATTATAGTTGCTTATTGTCCAAGTGTTGTTTTAATTTCTGGGTGATGTCCTTCGAAGGCATCCATTATAGTTGTTTTAATAATATTTAATTATTAAAAGTTTGAAAATCGATTTATTATATATGTAAAGACTTACTTATGTAAAAGACTTGTATTAACCCCATTTATACTTACGGCCGAATAAATTTTTTTTTTCATAAAAACATTTTAGTGATTATTTATCTTAAAAATTAAAATCTATAATATTCAAATTTATATTAATTAGTGATAAATTATGCTAATAATATTATTAATACATTAATTAATGATGGATATATTATTGTATTAAACACTATTATATCAGTATATTATATATATATTAAAGGGAGATGATTCTCGCACACACTTTTTTGATCCTCGCACACCAATTTAAAGAAATGGAGTATTATTAGAAGAGTAAAAGGTTAAAACAGGTGTGTGAGGATCAAAAAAGGGTGTGTTAGAATCATCCCCCTATATTAAATTGTGAAGATTATGAATATTTAATGATATTTATTTTATATTATATTAAATATTAAATTAAAAAAAATCGGATTGCTTAATTAATCTCATTGAATTTCAATTTCAAAAGTGTTAATTTTGTTAATTAGACCATTTTTAATGGTAATGGCTGAGGTGTTTTTGTGGGGTATTTTTTTATTGAACGTCGATTTTTTAACATCAGTAGATCATTTATTTCAACGACCCTCATCATTTGCACTTAACACACACGTTCGTGCATAAACCCGAACCCGATCGACGGCATCCGGGAACACAGCCATTCGGGCAGTGGTCCGGGTAGAGGATCGTGAACGAATCCGGTAAAACTTCCTTATAGTGTCAATATATACCACCATTATTGGTGTTCAATTGGTTTAAAGAAAATCATGTCATCCCTAAGGATCGAACTCATGACCTCTCCCTATCTCATGACACAAATTACATGAGGGAACTGTTGGACTATGCCCGCAAGTTAAATTTTGATTGGTTTAAATCAAGTCACGCCAACTTCCTCCTTCCGTGATGCTATGATTAAGCCAACCAAAATTCTATCCCATCATGCCGCATTGTGACGTGATGGTGGCCAGGGGCGAATTTAGAGGGGGGCAGGGGGGGCGCCCGCCCCCAGTCGATTTCGAAATTTTAGTGTAAAAATTTGGATTTTTTTCATTTTGCCCCAAACCCAAAAGCCATTTGCCCCAAACCCAGAAGCCATTTGCCTCAAAACCTACATATTTTGCCTCAAAACCTTCAAATTTTGCCCACAATTCTCTAAATTTTGCCCCAAAACCTTCAAATTTTGCCCACAAACCTTCAAATTTTATCCAAAAACCTCAAAATTTTGCCTAAAAACCTCCAATTTTTGTCCCTAAAACTCCGTATTTTGCCCAAAAAAGTTGCTACGGTTTTAAAAAAAAAAATTTCGCCCCCGGTAAAGAAAAATCCTGCTTCCGCCACTGATGGTGGCGTGATGGAGGTGAAAAATGGTTCTATCACGTTGTGTTTTCAATTATATACTTATATAAGTGGTGAAAATTGAGTAACAAACCATATATATCACCATCGAGCTATTGGTTGTGTGGTAAAAATCCTCAATTGGTTGTTGGTCTATATCCTTGAAAAAATATGTGCAGGTTCAAATCCTGGGTGAGTTTTTTCCAAGGTGGTGCCTCTGGTATCATTCACTCTATGCGGGCCAAGCAGTTAACCTAAAGCATTCCGTGTACGCTTTGCGCAATGGATTCGAGGAGTTTCTTCCTAACGGGTGCATGGGTGGCAAATGAGATAATTCGATGCTGAACTTGCCGTTCTAAAAAAAACAAACCATATATATATGAACTCTGAATATTATGGTATATTTTTATTTTATATTAGTGGTAAATAAGATAAGATAAATAAATAAGATATATAAAGATAATATGTACTCCGTATAAAGATACCTAAATGGCTAAATCAATCTAAGCTACGTATAACGTATTTCCAAATAATATATTCTAATTCTACTATTATACCAAGCTATTTGATATTTGATTTAATTTAATGACAAACATTCTAACCCATTTAAACAATTAAATATAATGCATGCGATGATTTGGGTTTGTTTGTTATACGATACGAAATTTTTGCAGCAACAACTAATTAACAAGAGTGATCACATATTTATCTTCATTAATTAATTAATTAGATGAAGTTTAACAGCTCATAGGTGTCCTAATTCTACGTAATCTACAGATGCTATATATACATACATAAAAATCTCAATGATATCTCAATTATCATCATACTAATTTTATTTATCGAACACTTTAATTGCTGTATCATCTTCATGAAAACCATGAAGTTGTTTAGAGCTTTTCTTTTATTTTTTGTTACTTTCTTTGCACTTCAATGGTCTTCTTTAGCCATTAATGCCAAAAAGGTATACATGTTTTTTTTTATTTTTGTATTATTCATCTGCAGGAAGTCATTCATGCAAGCTTGCATGGTTGTCAAACTTTTTCTATATGATTATTGCAAAATAGTTTGGGTCTATATTGATTAATGTGTCTATATGTTTATTATTCAGTCTTATATTGTTTACTTGGGAGGAGTTGGTGATGAGTTTGAAGCATCCAAGATTCAAGCTAATCACTTTGACATTCTTGGTTCGATTTTAGGAAGGTAAATATTTGTGTGTATAAATTGGCGGATTCATTATTTTGATTGGTCAACAACATTAAATTAAATCAAATATGTGAATAAAAACAAAAACCCGGGCAAAACATTAAGAACTTTAACGTATACAAATACATTAAAATTAGGCCCTAAAAAATCAGTCGGCTATTGTTAAATACATATTATCAGGGGAGGCCCGGAGGCAGGGGCGGAACAAGAACATAAGGTAGTTTGGAGGAGGTTCAAGTTCCGCCACTGTGCGGAGGGAGTAATTTGATCGAACATGGTAACTAATTTTTTATCAGAGGGTTTTCAGGGCCTAATTTTATATTGAGAAAATTTGATCGAACATGGTAACTAATTTTTTATCAGAGGGTTTTCAGGGCCTAATTTTATATTGAGAAACATGGTAACAAGGAAACACAACTAAAATAGCTTATATTAAAATTAAACCATTTTTTTAATAACTTATATTATTCGTTAGGAGAAGTCCTAAGATAGTACGTTCTAGTACTTAAATTCTCCGGACTGGATTTGCACATAATTATTTGCACATAATTATAATAGTAAAGTATAAAAAGTAAAAAAAAAATTAAGTATAGTTATTACAGTTTTGTTGATCAAGTTGATTTATTATTTACAGCAAAGACAAGGTTGATGATGCCATGATTTATTCTTATGACAAACATATTAATGGTTTCGCTGCTGTTCTTGACGAGGAGCATGTTGCAAAACTTGCAGGTTAACATTATTATAACTAAAAAATATTCAAACTTATGTTATACTTGGAATGCAATCTGTAGATAATTATTATGAATATATGATTTATGATGATGAATTGATGATGGTGGTGGCGACGTTTGATTTTTTCTTATTAATTTACATAATTAATTATGTAGAGCATCCGGATGTTGTTTCGGTAATCGAAAGTAAAGGGCTGAAGTTACACACAACTCATTCATGGGATTTTTTAAAACTCGAAAGGGATAATGTTATCGATGCATCATCTTTATGGGCCAAGGCTAAATATGGCGAAAACATCATCATTGCTAATCTTGATACAGGTAATTTAGTGGAGACTCAAGTTCAATCCACACAGTCTACAACTTTGGGGCCTTGCCTGAAAACTTGTTTCGGGCAATATTCGAACACTAATGATTTTGCGTTTATTTATATTAATTTTGTTTTATAATTATATCAGGTGTTTGGCCCGAATCGAAGAGCTTTAGTGACGTTGGTTATGGACCCATTCCATCAAAGTGGAAGGGCGGATGTCAGAACCAAACCTTAGCTCCTTGCAACAAGTATGTATCATAGCAACCTTTTTTTCCTCTAAGAACAACATATCAATTTTTTTTTAATGTAACAAGATTTAGCTAATATTCTAAACGGGTAAACCGATAAGGTGTTCCCACTACAGCTAAACTTGTAGTTTTTGACACTTTCTGAATGAGTTTGTCACCCTTAAAAGTGTGAATATGAGTTAGAAGCGTGAAAAAATATGATGTCAAAAAATTTAGATGCTTTCGTCAAAAATTTTAAGTGTTACTAGCTTTTTGGCACTTTTATGTGTCAAAAATCAGTTATAGACGTCAAAAACATGTCAAGTTATCACGAGCTTTAAAGTATCAAAAATAATGAAACCATCAAAAGATGAAACTTTTTTTGTAGTGTCTTTTTCAACTCAAAATATGTTGCTAGTAAGGTTTGAACCTAAGACCTCTTGTGAGAGAATAAGGCCTCAACTATTAGTCGATCTATAGTTAATTTATCTAATATTCTGATTTGTTAACTTATAACTTATTGTTCTTATATTATAATGTTTGCAGTAAACTTATTGGTGCAAAGTACTTTAACCAAGGCTATCAAGCCACTAATGGAAACTTCAATTGTTCATTGAACAATGCACGTGACCACGATGGGCATGGTAGTCATACATTATCGACCGCAGGTGGTAACTTTGTTCGTGGAGTGAGTCTCAACGATATGAAGCTAGGAACCGCTAAAGGTGGTTCACCAAAAGCCCGAGTGGCTGCATACAAAGTCTGTTGGCCACCAACTAAAGATGGTGGATGTTATGATGTTGATACCGTTAAAGGGTTTGATGAAGCAATGCATGATGGTGTTGATGTACTCTCGGTATCGCTTGGTGGTACACCTGTTGATTACATCGAAGATGGTATGGCCATTGCCTCGTTCCATGCTATGAAGAACGGTATTACCGTTGTGTTTTCGGCTGGGAACGATGGACCTACTCCTGGATCCGTTACTAATGTGGCTCCATGGGTTATAACCGTTGGAGCTAGCACTATTGACCGCGAGTTTCAATCTTCAGTTAACCTTGCTAGTGGAGTTAGCCTAAAGGTTCAAATATCTCTTTAATCAGGGGGACAGAGTTGAAATACTCTCTTTGAGGGGGCTAAAAAATTTCTTCCCATTTATGTCTTATCTTTTTATATCTTTTTAAGTTAGCAAAATTTCTAAAATACTACTTATACCGGGCTAACAAGTCGGGTTGCGTGGGTTTGGTCGATACTCGAATGGGTTTGGTTTGAAACGGGTCATGGGTCGAACGGGTTAGATTTTTAAACGGGTCAAACAGGTTAGATTTTTAAATGGGTCAAATGGGTTAGATTTTTAGATGGGTCAAACGGGTCAGGTCAAAATGGGTCGGGTTAGGTCGAGACCCGGTTCTTAAAGTTTTTAAACTCGAAAACCTGTTGATAATAATATTTTTTAAAAACCTCCTAAAGGCTCCTTATGACCCGTTAAGGACCCGTTGGACATTATATATATTTGTTAGACTTCATATGGGTCTAAGTTGGACCCATTTTTTAACTTTTTTATGGACCCAATTGGTTAAATACCTAACTCAATGGACCTATTTTTCAAGCTATGAGTCTTTATTGCCGAGTAAATACCACTAAAGACCTTCACTTTTTTTCTTTTCTTTTTTTTTTTTTTTTTTTTTTTTTTTTACATAATTTGAAATTTTTTTAGGATGCCCCATGCTGTCTTTGCTTTAACATTTAGTCCTCTTTTTTTAGCTATAACATAATACATATGAACAATAATATTTTTGTTGTGCCTTTTAATTACAGGGTCTAAGCTTGTCCAAACCCTTGCCAAATACTGGATTTTATCCTCTGATCAATTCTGCTGATGCTAAAGCTGAAAATGCACCAGTGATGAACGCGTATGTTTTCCTTTTTTCTTAATTTTCTTAAATTATTTTCTTAATATTAACAGTATGTATATGTATATATGTGTAGGACCCTCTGTATGGAAGGTGCACTTGACCCGAAAAAGGTTAAAGGAAAGATTTTGGTTTGCTTAAGAGGAGTCAACACAAGAGTTGACAAAGGTAAACAAGCTGCTCTTGCTGGTGCTGCAGGCATGATTCTTTGTAATGATAAGGCCAGTGGTGACGATTTACTTGCCGATCCTCATATTCTTCCAGCTACACATATCACATATGAAGATGGTCGTCTTGTTTATAACTACCTTAACTCTACTAAGTAAGTTGCACCATTTACTTATTCATGGGGGCAATATGGGTCATGAGTCATGAACACTTTTTTGACCCATATTGAACTATGCATAAGATCTAGATTAGAAAAAAATTTCAATCAACTTACTCTATTTCTCTTTTCATATTCATCTTCGCGGCATGTGCAAAGTGTGCAGTTGAACATGGCTCAAAATTTTTACAGGCCCAATATTTTGAATGACCTATACAGAGATTGTAAAATGTAATTAGTTACAGATCATGAGTTTAAAAAGATTAGTTTATATGTACTGAAAATTTTTAGCAAGGGTCCATTTTTTATGTATTGAACATGGCCTTTGAAATTAATGAGACGACCCTGTTTATTTTGACCATTACCTAACTTGTCGACGTTTTCATCTATGATTATCGTACATAACTCTCTATTTATGTTATAAAATATGGTGTTACTGAGCTATATGTGTTTGTTGAAGCAGTAACCCAGTGGGATACATCACCCCGCCTAAACCTGTTGTAAACGTAAAGCGCGCTCCTTCTATGGCCGGATTCTCATCCAGGGGTCCGAATACCGTCACACCCGGGATTCTTAAGGTGTTTGCTTTACCAAAATTATAATTTATTTTTATCTTTTATCAAAAAGATACTAATTATCTTATCTGTATGTATGTGTGTACAGCCTGATATTACCGCACCTGGAGTGAATATCATTGCAGCATACACCGAAGATTCAGATGGTTCAGCACCTGTACATAAATACAATGTCGAATCGGGCACCTCTATGGCTTGCCCACATGTTTCTGGAGTTGTTGGCCTTCTTAAAAGCCTGCACCCTGACTGGAGTCCTGCTGCTATCAAATCCGCAATCATGACCACCGGTAAAGAAAAAAAATTGTGTTTTGAATTTATTGTCCCCTTTCTATTTTTGGTGCGTCTTAAAATAACTGTCTACTTTTAAACTTCCGCCAATCAAAAACCTTTAATGTGGTAAAAATAATATTTTGATTGGTGGAACTGTATTTTTTGTTAAACTGTGTGGTTTTTTGTGTGATAAAAAAAACATACTGTAGTAAAAACGAGGGCCCATTTCACATAGGGTAAAAGCAAACTAGCGAATTAATAAGAAAAGCACAAAAGTAAAACTAAATATGTCAAATTACTAAATTACCCCTTTGTATAAAATTGTGAAGATTAGTGTTCGTAAGGGCATATTAGTAAATAAAAATGGTGCACAATTAGTATAGTGAGTAGTAATGTTTGTTACTAGTGATTGATATTTTGGTTTTTATGTACAGCGAACGCAAGAGACAACACGGGGCGCCCAATGTTGGATGAATCTAAGATCGAGGCAAGTCCATTCAGTCGTGGAGCTGGCGATATTGATCCTAACCGTGCAATGAATCCCGGCTTGGTTTACGATCTAGGTGTAAACGACTACCTTGACTTCCTTTGCGCTATCGGATACAACCAAACCGTGATTCAGAAGTTTTCAAATAAGCCTCATGAATGTCCTGAAAATTATAGTCTCTTAGACTTTAACTACCCTTCAATAACTGTCGATAAACTTAATGGTACGGCTATTGTAACACGGAAGTTAACGAATGTGGGCCGACCTGGTGTTTATACGGCTCATGTTAAGAACCCGGCTGGGGTTTCGGTGGATGTTGAACCGAAGAGTCTTGTGTTTAAGACGAAGGGTGACGTGCAGAAGTTTGTGATGACGGTGAAAGCGGACGGCAAAAGTGATATTGAAGATTACGTTTTCGGAGAATTGGTGTGGACTAATGGGAAGCAGCATGTGAAGAGCCCTATAGTAGTTTCTGTGTAAATAGTTTGATAGTAGTTAAATGAGTAATGACTTATTGCTTGTTCTACTTAGTTATTAGAATGTAGTTACTAGTGGGATATTAGGTTTTGGCTATCTTTTTAGATAGGTGGATTTGTTAGTATTAGATAAATATTTATTCATTTACTTTTGAATGCATATGATATGTGAATTAGGTTTATGGTTACATTATCTTCTCTACAATTGTATGAAGCCTAAATGGATTTGAATTGAACAAAAAAAATTCTTGCAAATAACTGATTCAATGCCAACACCCTGCCAAATCCCTTTGCATTGTATTATCTACTATTGTATAATCTAAACATGCTAATCATTCGGATTTACCAAATAATCATAAACATATAAGCTTCACATGCTTGTTGAAAACAAAAAGACTAAAAATGACACAAGCCCTGCCCTCAAAGTAGGGGTGTGAATGGTACAGGAAAAACACGAAAAAACTAAGGACCGGACCGAGGAGTTTTGGTACGGTGTATGGTCCTTAATATTGTAACTGTAACATCCCTATGTATCTAACGACTGGTCCTTCCCTCATACACCAGGGTTGGAATGGGTATCAAGAGGTAAAGATAGTTTCGAACGTTAAGGTTGATCCGAGAGAAGTTGGTGGAGGTTACAGATTGATCAGGGATGCTCATGACATTCAGAGATACAATGCGAGTATATGACGAGGGATTATAACGACATTCCTATGTTTCTTTTATACATAATCCCCGTGGAACCACCAAGGAATGATTATGGACCTGTCACTACTCCATCATCTGCCACACCAGCAATCCCAGCAGGTACTGTGTCGAGTTGGTATCCTTGGGATAATGAGGATGTGGAGGATTTTACTCCCAAGGTCGAAGAGGTTGACGATGTTATGCCCGAGTCCTGTCCGGTTTATACTCTTGGATACGCTAGTGATGATGATGATGATGATGAGGGTACTGCACCAGAGATCTTTTCAGTATATGATAATTTGCTCAGTTATGAAGATGATAATGAGGAGATTTTAACTACCGATGTCAAAGTGGTGGAGTTGTCAAAGATGGTAGAGGATGAGGAACTTGTTATAGAGGAACCACTTGAGGAGTTACATCCTCATTTGGAATTCTTGTATTATTATGAGATTAGTAATTGGAAGACGGTGAAAGATGATCCGTTTGAGCATGATCCACACCTAAGAGAGTAACTAACCACTAACCAAACTTACATTTGGCCAATGTGAAATCATAAAACCTTGAGACTGAATGGTCTAGTTAGAATAAAAGACAAATCTTGATCAATTCTTATAAACCATTTACAAATAGACATTTTGATTAATATCCAAAAAATTAAACAAATATGGATGAATAAAGCACAAAACTTAGCTAATGCTTATCAACCATTTGAAAAGGGGGCGTTTTGATTAATATCTCAAAAATTAAACGAGTATAGATGTGAATATGAGATCATTCGATCCATTGTTATCGACATTTAGAGATGAGTAGGCTATCTAGTTGGCATTTTGTCTAAGATACGTCTATTAGCATCTTCAACGGATACATCAAATGTTACACAAAATAAGTTGTACAAGAAAGATATGCCAAATTTGATTTTCATTACAATGTTTGTGCTAAACTATTGTAGTGTAAACCAACATAATAAAATTGCACCTTATGAAGGTACCTAAATATAATTGGTGAAACATTTACCTGGATTATAAACCAAACTTCGTGTGAACAGATTCTCTTTTGCCACCAAAATTCACACAACTTTTGGTGCATACATCCTGAACTTTATTTTAAAACTTGCACCAAAAATTCAGTTTAACAAAGTAAACAACCTCAAGAAAACTTCACACAATATGCATGAGACACCTTTTAGGTGCTCTACAAAAAACACAAGGTTACCATAAAAGACATATCTGATTCAAATGTAACAACCCTTAAAAAAAGACCCCATCTTACTAAGATATAACTACAACAAAAAATTAAAAATTCATAATCTTAACCATTTTGTTATGTATCTAGTTATGATCAACTAATAATTAATAAACACCGACTTTTTTCACCGACTGTAGTAAAACAACCTAAGATTAACTCTATAATCCATGTTAAAAATGGCAAAACATATAACCTAACCATTTTCAAACATGGAGTCTTATTTAAAAGCACAACATCAATCTTGTGTGACGCGTTTAAACAGGGGATAGAAAATGGACCCTGGCAAGAAGATACTCCTTTCCAGATATCCAAACGCCGGTCTGTGACCATTGGATGTCCTCCCAATCAAGATTCTCTTCCAACACCTACAACAACAGTAACAATTTTTTCTTTTTTTCTTTTTGAAACACAATTTAAAACCAGAATTATGTATCATGACAAGGTTGCGAAAATAGTTACTCGGGGAGTACTCAGTCGGGACTTTTCAGGGAGTACCTGAAACTCGGGGGTATTCAGATGTTGACCAAGTTTGACTTTGACCGATTTTGACTGACTTTTCCGAGTAATCCCGGTAATCCCGAGTGTTGACCAAGTTTTGACCGAGTTTTGACCAAGTTTGACCAAGTACTTGCCAAGTAATGCCGAGTTCTGCAACACTAATCATGAAAAACAAAGAAGAATAACTACGTACCTGTAAATGTTCAGGTGGTAATGGGATGCCAATGGAGCGCATAACTGTCTGGGGAAGAGGCTTCTTACACTCTGACCATCTGAATACATCCATCATATTATGATTACTATTATTATTGCTAGTATTATTAATATTATCGCTATCAACTCCATTTGTCTCCGCTTCGTTAGCATGTGGGGTTGCTTTCACTATCTTCTCTCCATTAAAGCAAAGCTCGTACCTTTATGATAAATAAGAGAACCAAAAACACTATTAAAAAATAAACAAAAATTGAAGTGTAGAAGATAGATTTGGCTCCATGACATACGAATATAGTATATCGTGAATTACAGCCATGTTACCTGCGTGTACGGCTTTCCAAGTACAAAACTTCGCCCTTTTTCAATCTTGCTGAGGTAAATAGAGGCTTCTTCAGACCTTTGTCCGCAATTGCACTTATACTATACTTGATCCTTCAAACACACAACCTTACACGTCACTCACATACATAGCAATTAAATATAACTTGCAAGTATATAAGTCTAAAAATATACACATGGAAAATAAAGATGCCCCTTGAATAAAAAGACATACCAGGGTTCATTGCAAAGGTTGTATTGTAAAGTCACTTCTCGCACAAATCTTTGCTGACGAAGAGCGTTCTATAAAAATAAAAAGAAAATGAATATTGTAAGGTATACAACTAGTATCTTAAGGGAGACTGTAACGCGGTTTTTTCCCAGCTACTTTTTAAATGGGCTTGCGGTTTTTGTTTACACTAGAACAAGGCCACACTAAAAGTCAACTTTTGACCCACTTTGACCCAAGTCACCAAAATTTGAGCCGACTTTAGACCATTGCCCGACTTATTAAACGTTTTT
Organism: Rutidosis leptorrhynchoides; assembly: GCF_046630445.1. Taxonomy (NCBI): domain Eukaryota; kingdom Viridiplantae; phylum Streptophyta; class Magnoliopsida; order Asterales; family Asteraceae; genus Rutidosis; species Rutidosis leptorrhynchoides. The sequence continues at coordinate 95,483,969 of NC_092343.1, read as the reverse complement.
CTTCGAATCATGACGGGCTAATCACCAAACCGCAGTTTACATCCACAACTAAATGTAAATATTTATATATATATGTTGAAAAGCATGATGAAGGATATAATACCGATGCAGCAGCTCTAGTGGTCATTGTGCGTTCAACCACAACAGGAGCAAGAGTAGGTTCCACGGTGGAAGTATGTGTAAGACAAGGTTCGAGATCAATTGTCCCACCACCTTTCTGTTATTTAATAAAATAAAAAAAGAAAATCATAAAAAAAAAGAAATGGGGTAAGTGAAAGAATGTTGATGTGTGTGTGTGTGTGTGTGTATATATATATATATATATATATATATATATATATATATATATACAGCAAATGTTTCTCACCTTCACAATGTAACATCGCTCTACGCAATAACTGCAACCAATAGCGGCCCCCCACGCACGAGAACGGACATTGTTTCTCAATGAAGAAACGTAACCTACGAATGTATGAAAATATTGTCATATCGCTAGTAAATTATCAACCTTAACAAAGCCGATAAAGAAGTTTGAACAAATAAAGACTTAAACTTTATAGTTGTATCATGAACTTAATAATAGAGTACAACATTATACAAACAATACAGTATATCAACATACAATCTTGTGGAGGGAGCACTCTGACAGTAGCTCGCAACTCGAGAATAGCAGATGAAGGAGGAGATGCAGTTGGACGACAGTAGCCAGTGTGCATTAGAACTGAATTTAGAAGTGAATATAAAACAAAATCATAAGTTACTATTTCATATTTCATAAACTATGTAAATGTAAATTTTAACTAAAGGTGTCATAAAAAAACCGAAATGAGGTATACCGGCAACAAGATCAGAGTCATCAGTGTATATATCGGTGCCCCATAGCTGTCCACCTTTAACCTGCACATTCAGTTTACAACTCAAACACGGAAGTTGGAAACTTTATAACCAGGAAATTACAGCAAAAGAAACAAAAAAAAAAAAAAGATGAAAATTTGGGACTTTATAGTTTAAGGATAGTTATTCACTTGCTGTCATATTACAAGTAATCAATGGTTAAACATGATTAAAAGAAAATGGCTTACTTGGCGGTTAGTAGCACAAACATGCTCAGCAGGTATTCGGATTTCAAGAGTAGGGCCCGTTTTTGAGCTTTCAGATGTTTTAGATGGTTCATATTCCTTCCACAGTTTTATTAATTCTTGCATGCATTCACCAACTCTGTATACTACAGTTGACAGATCACCTTTACCTAACAACGTTAAGTGGATATATAATTAAGTGAATCCATAACAACACTAATTACAGGTTGTGCAATAACAAATAAATAAATAAATGCTAGCCTAGGCAACTCAAACTTACAATCAAGAAACAAAACCTATGAGACACAAATAATTATTAGAAAAACAACATAAAGTCGAACACTTAATATTGCAGTGAAATTTCCCAAATTAGGAAGATTTTTCACTAAAACTAACAAAGGGACGCTTGTTTCATATTGATAATCAATATGTTACCATGAAGAATAGATTCGTTAATATTTGGCATGTATGATTAATTAACATTTAGAGTTTAAACTAACTAAGAGAGATTGGGATTTTTCATGGATTATCAACTGAAGCCCTAAATTAATAGAAAATAAATGTGTGTTCCAAACACCATTATTCGTACATCCCTAAAAAATATATATTAGCTTTCTATTTGAAAACGATGAGTTATTCTTGATTAATCATCAAGCTGTAACGTTTAAACCCATAAATGATAGCCGAGTGGTAAGGGTTCACGCACTACAAGACGAACCCTACACAATTCCTGGGGTTCTATCCTAATAAGATTCAATTCTTGTGTCGCACACAAACTGCTAAAGAAACTGAGAAATGTTTACCTAAGACATGGGTTTGAGCAGTATCTGTGCTCATCGGGATGACGTAGCCAGTTGTAGAACAGTGAATACCCAGTTACGAAGAAGAAAGAGTTGTTCGGTTAGGTTTAAAAGGGTTATTTACTTTGAAATGTGATATGACATTACTGAAAAGATACATTAAAAGCCAAAGGTCACGTGTGCGTTATAGGCAAACCTTTTTTTATTATTAAAGTTTGTGTGCAAATATATCCTAATAAGAAATGCATTGTTAAACTTTCACTCTGACCTAATCTTGACCACATTGGGCACACTAAATCAATAAGGTAAGAATGTAAATCCTACACCTATACTTCTAAGGAACCTCTGTACAAGTTCGAGAGGTCATATAAACAATAATATAAAACAGGGCTCGACCATGTCCATCCACCTAATGCACTTAAAAGATATAAGATTTTCCAAAATTGATAACCCGCCTTCACATAGTGATATGAATTAAAATATATCCAAAAAAGGTCAGGGTAATATATTACAAAAGTTGAAGGGTTAGAGTATTGAATTATTACTATTTATTTAGTAATTAGTTTCCATATTCTACCAACTTATGTACCATGTTTCTTAATAAACGAGTCAGTACCAAATAGCTTTTCTGCTTAGCTTCTTCAACCTCATCTCATTTCTAAATGAGCTTTGGTAGACATGGCCAATTTCTCATGCCATTCGACCAGTTGATGAAGGGTTTCTAGATGTTTAACATAATCAAGAGCGAAAATGCGAATAGCTACTTCTCTCTTTAGTGCTTCAATCCTCTTAAACTGAAGTTGGTTCTGTTGAGCTTTTTGAAGAGCAGCTTGATATTCTAGAGCTTGTTCATGAATGAGAATTTTTTTACCCAGTTCAACCCGATCTTCACGGGTAGCCTTTAGTTTATCACCCACCATACTATAAAAATCAGCAATTCGCCAGATAGCAACTGGATAGTCACCAGAAGGGCAGAAGGCATACCAGATGAAACGGTTGGTGCTGTTTGAGTTGATGGAGGTAGTGTAGATTGAGTAGTGTTGCAGAAATCGGCCAACTCGGCCAAGAACTCGGGGAGTTCTCGGTTTCAGATCGGTGTCGAGTTCTCGGGCCCTAACTCGGCAAAAAAATCGGTCAACGACCGAGTCAAGTCGGTCAACGGCCAAAAAATCGGAAAAAATTGGTAAAAATCGGTTAAAAATTGGAAAATCGGTTAAAAACTCGGTCAACTGAGAGCTACGTTTTTTATTTGACTTAAACTTTTAACCCTTGTACTTACCAAACTAATCCTCTACTCTATTTAAATATAGACTTTTAACCCTCTATTTTAATTTATTTAATGTTTTCATTAAATATATACACTTTATACCATATATTTTAAATTTTATTATTTTTATATCTAAAAGTCAACATTAGTCAACATCCGAGTTCTCCCCCGAGAACTCCCCGAGTTGCCGAGAAGTCCTCTAAAAGTATGTGCTGCGTTCTCCCCGAGAAGCGATTTCTTCAACCTTGAGATTAAGGTGTTGATTAAGATAGTTTTGTTGCAACTGCCTGCCTTAACTGTCTCTTGAATAAGAGGAATCAGTTGTTGAACAGTTTGTTGGACAATTTGAGAGACAATCAGATTGATGTCTTGAACAGATAATCTTGAAGATGACATAATTGCAGGAGGTGATGATTGATCATCATCACCAACAGGAGGAACATCCTTAAGGTGAGAAATATCAACATTGTCTTGATCAACGATTTGAGCAGCAACAGGATGTGGTTCCACCACTCGAGGAAATGTTTTAGCCTCAGCAGTTCCAGGAATAAAATCAGGTAGATCTGGTGCAGAAGAGCCTATTATAGCAGCAGATGGAACAGTAACATGGTTTACGTTATCAGAAATAGTAGAACCGTGTCCATCCAATTAATGCACTTAAAAGAGAGAAGATTTTCCAAAATTCATAACCCATCTTCGCATGGCGATACGAATAAAAAATCCAAAGAGGTCGGGGTAATATAATGCAAAAGTTATAGGTTTAGAGTATTGAATTATTAACTAACTTATTTAATACTTAGTTTCTTTTGGTCATTAGTTTCCATATTGTACCGACTTATTTACCATGTTTCTTAAAACAAGTTAAGAGTATTTGTTTACTATTTATAGTTCATCAGAGTTATAATATCATTATGGCGTTATGGGGATGAATTTTTCTGAGTCTTACACTTTAGGAGATCCCAATTCGAATTGTACGACCAATCTTGGTATTTAATATTATCTTTTTATCTAAATAGGAATAAGAATACCGGGTTCGTACCAATACCTATTAAGCCTAAGTAAATTATAAATTCATGACGGTACTTCAATGGATGAGAATGCTATCCTATCCTGGCATCTATGAAGATTAGGAAAAAATACAGAGCTTCTATGGTTAGCAAGTACCAATAATACATCAAGTAGTTATGGCTATGAATCAGAAAACATGTATGTGTTTCTCAAGATGCGTATCACTGAATTAAAAATATAAATAATCCAAGTTCAAGCACTTAAATTCTAGATGATACCTAATTAGTTAGCAAAATATAATCTAATAGAACAATAAAATCCGTTGTAAATACAATGCTTTACTTACTTAGCATGCCATTTTTGGATACTAGTGTACTTTAGGCTTGTGAATAGGCCTCTTTCGATTTGGCGGGCCTAAACCGTTTTTAATATACAAGGTTTAGTAAAAAAGTCAGATTATTCCTTATACGCTTATATAAACCTGAATCACTTGAGAGCCATAAAACTAATAATTGGATTTGTTCTTAGTGCTTTTCTAGGCTTTCAGGGAAAGGAGACTAACAGACGTATTAACTACCAACACCTTAAACAGATGAGTAAACTAAAGCAAGATAAAAAGTTAAATAATTACGAAACACAAACTGAAACAGAGATATATTTGCACCGTAGATAGCTATAAGTTACTATGAACAAGCATAAAACCATCTGACCAGTTGTTCAAAAAGATAATCTGCTTACCAGTAGACCTGCAAAGATTTAACAGAAATGATAAGTCACCAGATGTTTAAAGCTATAAAACAACGTTAATAGATATTATCTTAGAGCATTATAAAGGATTGTAATTCATGTTTTGTAACGACTTAGATTTATGGTAATTCTCTACCGCCGTAATTGCACAGAACTGAAAATAAGAAAGATATACCATACTCAAGTATAAAACATCAAGTCAACTAAGGAAAAATCATCAATGGTTATATCATATGAATCACATCGAAGAGAAAGCATACATAATTAATTTGCTATAAATGACACGTATAACAAGTCAAATTTTAGAAATAAGTAATTGATTATAAACTTGAATAAAAGACTGTACCCGTCGTTATCTTGCGCACGAGATCTAAACCGTGGGTCCCGATTTCCACCCAACGGACTACCTCTGGGTCGAAGCATCCGTTTCCGTTGTTGAACACCGTAATTAAAACCGTCCCGTTCTTTATCAACATTACCGTCCACATCCATCCCATCATCTGAATCTTTATCAAACCCCTTGTTTCGCTTCTCACCTTCAACATCATCTTTCTCCGTTTTCTTGTCTTTATTTTCTCCATCCGTAATTTTCTGCTTCAACGATAAATTATCCTGATCTGTAACTTTGGATGATAATGATACATCCACATCTTTTTTATCATTATGCAAACCCTCTTTATCTTTATCTCTTGCTTTCTCCTTTTCTTTCTGTAGATCTTTTCGGTCGGTTTCTCGTTCCTTTGTTAGATCTTTCGTCTCACTATTAACGTTACTCTGACCCACGTTCCTATCTTTATTATCGTCTCCCCATTCCCGATGTTTCCCATCTTTCCTTTTCCTATCCCTCTCTTTAAGCCTATCCTCGGTTTTCACATCAACCTTGTTTTCAGAAACAACCTCACGAGCTTCTGTGTAATCCTTTTGTTCTGTAGTCAACTCCATTTGACCATGCACATTACTACTGCGTGATACGTGCCATTGTTGATCCAAATTTCCACCAGACGTATCAGAATACTTCCATGACTTGTGGTGATCTTTCGCTTCTTTCCAGTTTATCTGACTATTCATCGGATTGTACGCATCCTTATGATCAGAATAAGCATCTCTCTCATATTTCACCTCTTTATGATCATCCCCTTTGTTCGTATACCTAACATCTTTATCACTTTTAGCACCTTGATACAATTCTTTCGAATCTGCCTTCACGTCACGATTTTCAACCTTCGGATCTCTAACATTACCAACATTATCCCTAGAATCTCTTGACTCGACCCGTTCTTCAGGTTTGACAGCATGATCAGATTTGGGATCGTTCAAGGTCGACGTTTGCATCCGGTACATTGGAAGCAACGGTGATCTTCTAGTGTCCGTTTCAGTCCGCGGAACTTTTGGCATGCGTGCATCGTGCCCGATATCAAAGGAACCGGCATGATATTCACTAGGAGCAGATGGATTAGTCGCCAGCTTCGCATTTGCGGGCCCCATGCTGGAGTATGAACCAGAATCATCTTGCGTATGAGAATATCTTGCAACGGAGGGATGTGGATGACCTCCAGTATCCTCATGCACCCTCTTATTAGGTGTACCACTCATACTGATCCTGCAAAATCAGAGGATAAACTTTCTTTATATACACTCAATGGATCAACGTACCTAAAAGAGAATGAACTAATAACAGGAAGGAAAAAAAAAACCCAATATATCAGGAGTGAAATGACGAGTAAACAGGGCAGAAAAGTATTCAACTTCACCAAATTTCTCATTTCAGGTGCTCAACAATCGTTTGATTAACTAAAGGCAACAAAGTTTTTTTACCTCCAACAAAAGGGAGTTAATTTAAACTGATTTTGAAATTTAAGTATCCTTTTTACATGTTAACTTACGGATTGTTTGCGTGGTGTGGTACATAAAAAATGGCTTTTTTGATGGTAAAAAACAAGAAAAATGCAGCACCACCTTTTAAAAAGCATTAGTGATGCAGTGATGCTTCAAAGGGTAAAAAAAAATCCTTTTTGGGCAAAATTTGAAAGTTTTGGGGCAAAAGTTGGAGAATTTTGGACAAAATTTGAAGGTTTTGGGGCAAAATATGTAGGTTTTGAGGCAAAAAAAAATTCACTGGTGGCAAAGTCGAAAAATCCAAAAATTTTACACTGAAAAAAAAAATCCACCGGGTGCGGGCGCCCCCCTCCCCCCAAGTAGTTTCGCCCCTGTAAAAGAGTACCAAAAATGAGAAATTTGGTAAAGCTTGGTACTTTTTGTGCCACTAATAATCCTAATATGAGGAGCTAAATATTCATAAGAAGACATTGATTTACTAACATCTGCAACTTTGATTCCATTAACATTAACATCATATTCATTTGATATAATTGTTAATCAAAGATACAGAATTATTGAATCAAAGCTTCTCATATTATTATTATTATATTGTTATTATAAATGTATAGAATTTAGGGCACAACAACGCATTTATAAATCCACAAATTTCATCCAAATTTCGTAATAACAATTAAAATTAATATAAACATGATACTAATTACAACATAAGCTTTCAATTCACGCAAATCATAAGGTATCAGGCACAATTACAACAATGAGACGCACTTAAAAACTCCAATTAATCAAATAATGATAGAAAATGTACAGAAATTAAGAAATATGTGAGTAAAGTGACCACCTTGATGTTAATTTCGGAATTAGGGTTTGTAAAACAGAATGAAAAAATTGCAGATAGAAACTTACTGAAGAATAAGCAGAAAGCGAATGAATGAATTCTAGGAAATATGTGTTTTACAAAAAACTTGTAAATTTATAAAGGGAATATTAGTACTCCGTATCATTGATTTTAGACAAAATTTCAGGGATGGTCCTGTGGTTTGTATTATGTTACAGAAAAAGTCCCTGTGCTTTGTTTTCGTTAAAGATGGTTCCTGTGATTAGCATTTGTTTTATCGATGGTCCTTATCCCTAACGATTGTTAGTAAAATTCATTAACTTTTGACATGTAGTATCCATGTGAGGGTATAAACCTCGTATTAACTAAATCCTTTCTCTTATCTTTTTTCTTATCTCTTACCACACCTAAAGTTTTCATATTTCATCTCAGAACCCTGTCAATATCATATTTTTACTCAACATTCTCACATTCCAAAATCAAATCACACTAAGATGTTAGCTTCTTTTTTAATCCCTAAAAACTACAACAAACCACTTAAATTAAGAAAAAACGTAAAGGTATGAATCATGAAATTTAACCCTAAATCAGAAATACAAATAACGTAGGTTAGAGAAGGGAGAAGATCTGAAATAATTAGCCTGTAAGAAGCGAAGACACAAATGCAGGTTGTGAGTGATATTACTAAATTAAAAATATACATATTTTTATACCTTAAATCGGGTGATTATTTATCGGATTAGATATTCATTGTCATTCCTAGTGATGTGTAGTTGTGGGAGAGATTTATGTTGACATGACGGTGTTGTGAGAAGGTCTTTTGTTATAGTAATATTTGTGGATAGTGTTGTGGAGTGGTGTAAGGCTGTAAATGAGTTGAACTACTCGCGAGTTATTCAAGTTTGACTCGTTAAAAGTTCGATTCGAGTCTAGCCTAAACGATCTCGTGCCCAAGCTCGAGCTTCAAATCTCGAGCTCGAACAAACACACGAGCCTAGTTGATTTTTTTCATATATACTAAATATTATTTTTGTATAGATATAATATATAAGTATATAGTAATATTTATTATTATATGAATGATAGTTTAAATAACAATATTAAATACATATGGCTATATGTGGATAAAAATTACCTAACAATAAATATGGAATAAAATTAATTAACTAATGAGTCCATCTCGAGCCGAGCTCGAGCTTAATATATTAGGCTCGAACCAATCCGAGCTTGATCTCTTTAAAAATCTAAATGAGCTGAGCTTAAGCATAGGCGAGCTCGAGCTCAGCTGTTTTACACCCCTAGCTATATGTGTGTTGTGCTTCAGGAAGTGCATTGCACAAGCATGGCGGGATTGCTGATTTTTCATTAACAATTCATTATTTTGTTTTTTTAGA